>NW_021253499.1:0-1886 GCF_002162155.2 Triticum dicoccoides
CGCATGCTTCAAAAAATCTTGTTTCTGTTCATCGTTTTGCCCTTGACAACAATGTTCTCATAATATGTTATCCTCACTCTTTTGTGATCAAGGACTTGGCAACATGGAGAGTCATACTTAGAGGAAAGTGTGAGGGAGGCCTATATCCACTCATATCATCTTCATCTTCATCATGGTCGAATAAACAAGCGTGGAGTGTCACCAAACCTTCCTCGGCAAAGTGGCAGAGTCGTCTCGGTCATCCCTCTTCAGTTATAGTTCAGCACATCCTTAGCAAGAATAATCTTCCTTATGAGTCTAGCATTGAGTCAATTTGTGATGTTTGCCAGCAAGCTAAGAGTCATCAGTTACCCTATCCTATATCAACAAGTGTTTCCACTGCTCCATTGCAGCTTATTTTTTCAGATGTATGGGGACCAGCTCCCACATCAGTTGGTAGATTCTCTTATTATGTTAGTTTCGTCGATGATTATAGCAAGTTCACTTGGATCTATTTGCTAAAGAAATGATCTAATGTTTTCCAAGTTTTTACCAACTTCCAAAACCTTGTTGAACGCCAACTAAACTCAAAAATTCTTGCTATGCAAACCGACTGGGGTGGTGAGTATGAGAAACAAAAATTGGAATCTCTCACCATGTCTCTTGTCCCCATGCTCATCAGCAAAACTGGTCAGCTGAACGCGACCATCGCCATGTTGTTCAGGTAGGATTAGCACTCCTAGCCAACGCTTCCATGCCTCTATAATTCTGGGATGAAGCTTTTCTCACTGCCACATATCTCATAAATATTCAACCAAGTAAAATCATCAAATTTGAAAGTCCCATCACACGTTTGTATGGAACAAAACCAGATTTCAAATCTCTACGAGTCTTTGGTTGTGCATGTTGGCCGAACCTAAGACCTTACAACACACGCAAACTTGCGTTTCTCTCAAAAAGATGTGTGTTTTTGGGCTATAGTCCTATGCACAAAGGCGTCAAGTGTTTAGATATTCCCACAGACCGAGTTTATATATCTCGAGACGTTGTGTTTGATGAATCAGTTTTCCCTTTCAAATCCCTCCATCCTAATGGCGGCGCCCTTCTCCGTCAAGAAATTCTTCTTCTTCCATACACGCTTTGATCTTTTGATCACATGGGAAACAATTGCACTAACCAACATAATGATAATATCCCTGCTGGAACCACTTCTTGTCTCCCATGTGTGCAGGTACCTGAAGAAATGGAGTTCAAAACAATCAGAATGATCAAAATCTCATCCAAAACGGAGTTATATTTCATGTAGAAGAAGACGAAGCTAGCGCGGCGTTCGAAGAAGATTTGAGGCGCCTGCCACCCCTGCGCGTCAATCCCCTTCGGATCTGGCGCGGGCATCCTCTCAGGATCACGAGCCGGTGGCCCTGGAGAGCCAGACACGGGCGAGCCGCTCCGCGGCTGCCACGTCATCACACGAAGGATCTCCCTCGAGCGGCCCGCGCATGCAGCCAACCGCTGCGGGGTGCGGCGTGCACATGCGGCTAGGGGTGGGCATAAAAACCGACAACCGAAAACCGGAGCCGAAATAACTGGGACCGAAGCCAAAAGAACCGAGGACCGACCCTTCGGTTGTTCACTCGGTTAGTGAACGGTAGAAACCGAAAATACTTCGGTGAGTTCGGTCATTGTAGCCTGCTGACCGAATTCCTGAACTAACCGAAAATACACTGTATTAATCCCAGCTCATTAAGCCCGATGGCCCATCCATGTTAATGCAGCAACTACATGAAGCCTTTTTCCACCCTTTTTTTCTCAGCCACAAACGCAGCCCCCAAACCTTATCCTGTTTCCTGGATATGCTCGAGGCTTCCCACACGCAAATCGCACGCCGCCGCCTCCATTTTCTCAAC
>NW_021253500.1:0-879 GCF_002162155.2 Triticum dicoccoides
GCAATGCAGCCCAAATGTAAAAGAACAATGCAGCCCACTTCTCTACAGCAATGCAGTCCGCACTTGTATACAACAATGCAGCCCACATATAAATAACAATACAGCCCACTTCTCTACAGCAATGCAGCCCGCACTTGTATACAGCAATGCAGCCCACATATAAAAAGAACAATGCAGCCCACTTCTCTACAGCAATGCAGCCCACATATAAATAACAATGCAGCCCACTTGCCCATAAAGAAGCGGAACCAAGCAGTAGTCAAAAATAAAATAAAGCAAGGATAAAGAAGTTCAATAAAACAACCTTTATCTGCAAAAATTAGAAGTGATGGTAAATAAAGGCAACACTTCCTCGATGTTAGCCAGCTATAGAGCATGGCCTTTCTGATGTAGCCAATGTGCTCCACCCCAAACTTAGCAACTCGAACACCAGCCCATGTCTGCAAGAATTGAAACATATAGAATCCACAATCATGCCTGCAATAAAAAGAATAAAAACATCAGTTTCACAAAAATTAAGTGAAAAAAAACTTGAACGGTATGACACAGAAGGGCTGTAAAGAACGCACCCATTTGGCTGCAATGGGACAATGACATGTTTCAACACAAATCCATCAAGTGTGGGAGGATTTAGCGGCTCATCAGAACTCAAGCTACCTTCTTTCCATGCACGCTTGATATTTTTAACCATCCTCCTAAAAACCCTGACCGCATCAGGGCTGCCAGGTTTGTTGAGCGAGTCAAGAAATTCAAACCGCCTTTCTTTCACATTTAACGCAACTACACAATAATGACCAACACCATCCCTCGTATCTGGCGGATCAAAAGTTGCAAAAAGGACCTGTTGGAAGCATGAAAAAATAAATAAAATTATTATAA
>NW_021253501.1:0-1042 GCF_002162155.2 Triticum dicoccoides
ATGGAATCAGGAGTCATAGGAAGCAAAGTAATATTTTTATCCTTATGAACAAGAGTATAGTGATTGTTTCTACCATGGTGTACAGAATTTTTATCAAATTGCCATGGTCTACCAAGTAATAAGGAACATGCTTGCATAGGTACCACATCACAATCAACATAATCAGCATATGTAGAGATACTAAAATGCACACGAACAGTACGTGTTACCTTAACCTTGCCGCTGTTGTTGAACCATTGGATGTAGTAAGGATGTGGATGTGGTCTTGTGGTGAGAGAAAGCTTCTCCACCATCTCCATGCTAGCCAAATTGTTGCAGCTCCCTCCGTCTATTATGACGCGCACAGAACGTTCCTTCACAACTCCCTTGGTATGGAACAAATTGTGCCTCTGATTTTGCTCAGCTTGTGTGACCTGCACACTCAAAACACGTTGAGCAACTAGACATTCATACCTGTCAGCGTCTTCAGGTGCCATGTATTGCGTCTCATGATCAGAATCATCTCCACCATGTTCTTCACGTGTAATAAGAGCCAATGTCTCCTCATCATAGTCACTAGCGGACTCATATCCACCATCCGCAGTAGCAATCATCACACGCGGAGATTTGCATTCCCTCGCATAATGACCTCCTCCCTTACAGCGACGACAAATAATATCACTTGTGTGCCCTGTTGATGCCATGGAAGAAGAAGAACGCTGTGCAGGCCCCGCAGGTGCGCTCTTGGCAGATAATGGTGGTTGTGCCTGTTTTCTTGTATCACGGCTGGAGGTGGCACCGGATGGAGGTGCTGGTGCAGTTGAAGTAGAAGATGCACGTGGTGTCCATGATGAAGGTCGGCCTGCAGAAAAGTTAGTTCGCCCCAATGCTTGTCGATCCTGCACTTCACGTTCAGCTTTACAAGCAAGATGGAATAAACGAGTGATATTAGTATACTCCTTATAGTCTAGAATGGTCTGAATCTCTCTATTTAATCCACCCAGAAAACGTGCAAGCATAGCTTCATTCTCCTCAACAATACCACATCTAATCATGCCAGTTT
>NW_021253502.1:0-794 GCF_002162155.2 Triticum dicoccoides
TTTGAAGGTACATGGCCAAAACAAAGACTAATGTGATATAAAAGGAAGCTAATACTCCCTCTGTAAAGAAATATAAGAGCGTTTAGATCACTAAAGTAGTGATCTAAATGCTCTTATATTTATTTACGGTGGTAGTACATCATAGAGATGATATAAGAACACTATGCATGTTGAACAATGATATGGGTCTGACATATGGAGTTAAGAGTTTCCCTAAAACAACAACTTTCTAAATATTATTGTCTCGACATTATGCCCACAAAAGCAAAGAGAAACCTTATGTAAACAAAAAATTACAGTGCACAAACACACAGTTTTTCAGAAAAAGTACGCTTACCAGGAAACTTTCAGTCTTTGAAGAAAGGACAACCTTCCTAAAAATACACCATCCAGTGCAGGTTCATACAGTTTTCATTGTGCACAAATGATGCAACATACATATTCAAGCCAATGCGACAAAATGTCCACTGAGAAATTCATTGGAACTTTGAAAGGCACTCATTTTTTATCAACAAGTTGGTATAGCATGTTGTCATAATGCCTTCGATACTTCAATGTGCTTCCAGTGTCAGCTATGGATGTGCAATAATATCCTTACACCTAAAATCAAGGTTGCTACAGTCTACTAAATGATTTTTAACCAAACTATAAAATTAGTGGTCCAGACATAAATAGCATAATGAAGAGTCGTATATGAAAGTACCTTTGGAATTCTGCAAAGAGAAACAACAGGTACTGTACAATCAAACTTCATTCTTCTTGGGATTAAGCCAATGTTCAAGCTCCAAGGCTTA
>NW_021253503.1:0-1700 GCF_002162155.2 Triticum dicoccoides
GAGCCTTCCACCCTTTACCAAGTGTATAGATGTATTAAAGTAGACAAGATATAATAATTATATCCCTACAATAACATGTTCCAACAAGGAACAAACTCCAATGTTGACCTGTAACTAGCAACGCTATAAGAGGGGCTGAGCAAAGCGGTAACATAGCCAAACAACAGTTTGCTAGGACAAGGTGGGTTAGAGGTTTGACATGGCAATATGGGAGGCATGATAAGCAAGTGGTAGGTATAGTAGCATAGGCAGAGCAATAGAGCGAGCATCTAGCAAGCAAAGATAGAAGTGATTTCGAGGGTATGGTCATCTTGCCTGCAAAGTTCTCCAAGTTGACGTTAGCTTGATGCTCGTAAGCATACTCAACGGGTTCCTCGATCACGTACTCATATCCCGGCTCTACCCAAAGAAAGAACACAAGCAAAGGGAGACACAATCAACCACGTGCAATGCACAAACAACATGATGCAAAACATGGCATGATATGCGGGATGTGATATGCGATGCATATGCATGTTTCGGAAAGGAAATATTGAATCAGGCCTCAACTTGGAAAACCAAGAGTCCCACTGGAAAGAGGAGTTGATTTCGGTCAAAATCGATATAAAGATCACCGGAAACGGATGCACGGTTTGCAAATGGCAAGCAAAACAAATATGGCACCGATCTGCGATTAACAGCACGAGGCCATCTAAATGCATCAAGAACAACAAGCTACTTCATTCTAACATAGCAAAAAAATACAAGGCAGTGATCCACTCAAGATGCTTGACAAAATATGAACACTGGGCTATGGCTAATTCACTCAATAGCAGGTTCAAACAAGCATGTGCAAATGATATCAGGTTACAGACTTAGTGAAATAAACAACATGTCAGGAATTTAACATGAGGAAGCAATGTTTAGAGCAAGATAACAACATGCTACAGGAACATAACATGGCAAAGCAAGGCATGGGAATAAGCTACTCAAAGCATACAACAAAAGTCCCTTACTGACCATAAGCCAAAAGGGATCAGAAACTACAATGGCAACCATGTGAACATAGAAATTAAAGTTAACAGATTCAGACTTAGTAGAAAACCGGAACATGGCAAAACAGATATTAAGTAGGCATGTTTACGAGCTCGATGCACTCACCACAGGGCATTGCATGACAAACTAAGCATACACCGAGCAAGTAGATATGGCATAGAAGCTAAACATGGCAAGAACAACCTCATAGCATGCAAGGACAAACTAGAACAACCTTGGCAAAAATCCTTAACACGTAAACATTCTGCCAGGAACATTTTATAGAAAAAGTAGAGCTCGATTGAGTCAAGCTAGGGTGCTCCATAATTGCAAAAAAAGACATGGAAGGATAGAGCACAATAATATCTACAAAACATCCTTACTAATCATGCCCAAAAGAGGCATGGATCACTCTATAGCAACATGAATACATGGCATAAAAATATAGTCAGGAAAATGACTTAGAAGATTTCTAAGTCCCTGAAATCAGCAACATTACAAGAGCTACTTTGCATGCTTGTGCTAGTCACCACAGAGATCACAAAAATACATGTCATACACCCCTGTAAAGATGGCATGGCATACTTCAAAACTCATGTAGGGCTCAAATTCATAAGAGGCACACATTAAATATGGCAAAAATGACAAAAGTCCAATCTCTGCTAAGAACCTGAAACTAACATTGC
>NW_021253504.1:0-909 GCF_002162155.2 Triticum dicoccoides
ACGGGCACTGGCGGTGGCGGCGGTGCAGGTCCTGGGTGGCGGAGGAGCACGGGTTGGGCGGCGGAGGAGCAAGCAATTGGGCGGCCTGGGCGGCGGAGGATCAAGCCCCGGGCGGCGCCGGAGCAAGCAATTGGGCGGCGCGGCTCCTACGCGACGACGGGCACTGGCGGTGGCGGCGGCGCAGGTCCTGGGTGGCGGAGGAGCACAGGTTGGGCGGCGGAGGAGCAAGCAATTGGGCGGCCTGGGCGGCGGAGGATCAAGCCCTTGACAGTGCCGGAGCAAGCAATTGGGCGGCGCGGCTCCTGGTCGACGACAGGCCCTGGCGATGCGCGCAGGCGATGGGCGGAGGAAGAAGGACATGGCGACCTCTTTGTAACAGATTTGAAGCTGCGAGGATGTTTTTGCAAAATTTGCTGTACACTACACGGGAGACAACTTTTCTCAGACGGAGAGAGTACCAACCTTTATCCTCTCATCATGCTAAATCCATGTAGCCGAGCCAGAGATTCCAACATTGTCCGATGCACATCTCATCACCACTGACTTCACTGCAGTAGCATATAGAACAAAAAATTGCCACAGTTTAGAAAAGAGAAGATGGGTAGAAAAAGTACCTCTTGCGTCATGGTGCCTTATAGATCATTTTTAAAGAAGATACTTAAATTTCTAATGTAGCAGCCAATTTCTGTATTGACTTGAACAGGCAACATGGATATTATGAAAATAAAGCCACTTTCTCCTTCCCAACAAAAATGCGGCACTGCACAAGACCAAGTACATACAGGCGCTTCCTAGTGGAAGTTGATGGATTTGATGGTTCAGAACTGGGAACCCAGGTTGGGCTTCAGAAGTTAGTTCAGAATAACAGCGACCAAATGCAATGCATATCCACCTTCTAAATATTTAAAC
>NW_021253505.1:0-501 GCF_002162155.2 Triticum dicoccoides
CGCCGACGGATGCTATTTCGGCAACCGTGGCGCCGGTTCACATACAGACGCCTCTCCAACGAGGCGTCCTCCCTTAATTAAAGAGAGAGGAGTTCCATTCATTTTGCTTTGGTCCTCAACAGTTATGGTTAAAAAAAAGTCTCACATGAAAATGACTCGACTCGTTATGCCTGGTTTGCAGGAGAGACTGGGCCAACCTAACGGACGGGCCAACGGGCAAGATCGCCGAGCGTGTCCTTGTGGATGATGTCGCCGACTACGTCCGCTTCCGCGTGGTGTGCAGCCAGTGGCAGCGATGCACCGAGTCCCCGCACGTGCACAACTGTATAGACCGCCGCTTCCTGAACGTTTCGACCGGGGAGCGCATCCAGGTGGACCTCCCGGAGCGCCGGCGTCAATTCGTGTTTGGGCCAACCTCCGAGGGCCTCATCCTGATGTGCGACAAGCACACTTACATCGTCCAGCTCCTTAATCCGCTAACCCGGCAGCTCATGGCCCTCC
>NW_021253506.1:0-3904 GCF_002162155.2 Triticum dicoccoides
AAAGAAAAAAATATTCTTACTTCAGATATATACTTTTCTAATTTCTTACTTTTATTATTTCTTGTTATTATATAGTGCGATGGTTTTGGTATCCGCCCTCGTCGGCCCTCGTCATGTCTATGATTCAGATGTGGTATATATTATCTTTTGATAACTATTTGGTTCATTTATTGTTTATGACAATTATGCCGACCAACGTGACATAGATTTTATTTATCTAGGAGGTGGTTGAACCGGAAATTCCAACCGGCCCTATTGTCGAGAGGTTAAATTTAGTTGAAGAAGAAAACAATTACTTGAAGGAAAAAATAAGAAAATTTGAGGAGGAGAAGATGATATTGGAGTTGCATGTTGCGGATGTCGTTGATAATCACAAGATCAAGATGGATGCAATGCGGTTGAAGATTAGAAAGATTAGAAAATATGCCATTCATACCGAGGCTTGGTATCATTATGAAGTTGGATCAGTTGTTACCTTGGTTGCGATTATGATCGCATTTGTTTTTGCATTTAAATGTTTTACATAATTTCAATGTATGATTTAATTAGATGGTCTGGAGAGCTTGTTCAATGAGAACTATGTATGTACTTTGGTTTTAATGTGATGATGAACTTCTATTAATTTGGTCACTTATCTATTCATGAGAGGGTTGAAAATTGATGATGTGGCTTTGAATATATGGTGCATTTTGAACACAGAATGACATATTGCTCAAAATAATAAGTAAATGCATGAAAAATGCTTTTCAACCTTTCTAGAGTTCATTTCAGCTTTTCAATTTCATGGTCTTATAGCTCAAAATAATCAGTAAATGCATGAAAAATAAAAAAATGAAGTCAGAAAGGGTTGTAAATTGATGATGTGGCTTTGAATGGTGCATTTTGAACACAGAAAAACTATGGAGTCCAAATAAGTTAAAAAAATGAAATCCCTTTGTAACAGACGAGTTTCTGTATGAAACCCTAATACTTCGGAAGAGATTGTCCGTTTTGTACACGAAGTGCATCCAGTTTTTGCCGTAACCCTCTCTACTTTCTTGCACATGCTATGTGGGTGAAATGAGGATACCATGCCAACTTTCAACCTTTTCAGAGTTCATTTCAAAAGATTTTCAATTTCATGGTCTTATAGCTCAAAATAATCAGTAAATGCATGAAAAATAATCAAATGAAGTAAGAAAGGGTTGTAATTTGATGATGTGGCTTTGAATGGTGCACTTTGAACACAGAAAAACTATGGAGTTCAAATAAGTTCAAAAAAATGAAATCCCTTTGTAACAGACGAGTTTCTGTATGAAACCCTGATACTTCAAAAGAGATTGTCCATTTTGTACACGAAGTGCATCCTGTTTTTGCCGTAACCGTCTCTACTTTCTTGCACATACTATGTGGGTGAAATGATGATACCATGCCAACTTTCAACCTTTTCAGAGTTCATTTCAAATGCTTTTCAGTTTCATGGTCTTATAGCTCAAAAGAATCAGTAAATGCATGAAAAATAACAAATGAAGTCAGAAAGGGTTGAAAATTAATGATGTGGCTTTGAATGGTACATTTTGAACACAGAAAAACTATGGAGTTCAAATAAGTTCAAAAAATGAAATCCCTTTGCAACAAACGAGTTTCCGTATGAAGTCCCTTTGTTTCAGAGTTCATAAATAACTTTTTTGTTACAAACTTTAATAGGAAAAAGAATTATCACAAAATAAAATAAATAAGTAATTTGAAACAAAATAATATAAACTTTAATATAATATATAAGTAGAAACAAAACAAAATAAAATAAACTTTAATGACATAAATAAAATTTATGAAACTAAAATTATCAAAGTATTTTCTGTTCAAAACATTATAAGCAACCTTTAGTATTATTGAAACGAAAATTATATAAAATTGATGGAACTAAAATTATCAAATTATTTTCTGTTCAAAATCATTAAAAGCAAAAAGAATTTTCATAAAGAACTTTTTTTGTTAGAAACTTTAATAGAAAAAAGAATTATCATAAAATCAAATAAATAAGTAATTATAAACAAAATAAAATAAAATAAATAAGTATTTTGTTGTAAGTAAAAACTAAAAAAATAAAGCAAAAAAGAAAACAAAAAACTGGGAAAAAATAAAACAGTTGCCACCTACTGGGCTACCACGGCCTCAATACGACTAGAAACCCTATTGGGCCAGGATTCAGGCCCGCAGACGGCCCAGCAGGCCCACAAGCAGAGACACAAGTTTAGGCCAGTAGGCCTGCAATAGTGAGGAGTTCAAATGGGTGGGCAGAGTCGCGCTTATAAACATGTGTGACCCCTCTTCAGCTAGCGAGGTGGGACTAAACTTTGGCCGCGACGAGGGCAACACAGGGGCCTTTGGTCCCGGTTGGTGGCACCAACCGGGACTAAAGGGGTGCAATGGTACCGGTTCGTGGCACCAATCGGTACCAATGCCCCCCCTTTTAGTCCCGGCTGGTGCCACCAACCGGGTCCAAAGGCCTCTGCTTCCCGCCCTTTGGGTTGCTGAAAAGAGACCTTTGGTCCCGGTTGGTGGCACCAACCGGAACTAAAGGTGGGCATTAGTCCCGGTTGGTGGCACCAACAGGGACTAAAGGGTTGGTTATATAACAAACACTTGTGAAAATTTTCTTTCAGTTCATCTTCCCCGCCGCCCGACGCCCCAGCGCTGCTCCTCGTTGCCGTCGCCGTCATCGCCTCTGCGCCGCGCCCGAGCCCCTGCCCGTGGACGGCCCCCGCGCGCCGGCGCCCTCGCCACCCCTACCTCCGACGCCGTCACCGCGCCGTCCCTGCCTCCGACACCGTCGCCACGCCGTCCCTGCCTCCAAAGCCGTCGCCGCGCCACCCCTGCCCTCGACCACGTCATCGCCGACGCCACACCGGTCCCTGCCCCGCGCCCAAGCCCCTGCACGCGGCCCGCCCCCGCGTGCCGGCGCCCTCGCCGCCCATGCCGCCGCCGTCGCCAGCCGCCCCCGCCGTTGCCGTCGCCAGCTGCCCCCGGTTAATTTTTATTAGATTAATTCAGTTTTTTATTTTTATTAGATTTTTTACATGTTTTTAGATTTTCATATATGTATGTATATACTTTTTAGATATATGTTTTTTTATGTATGTTCATATATGTATGTATGCATTTTTTACATGTTTTTTGTATGTATATATGTATTTTTTCAATTATAATGATGTTTTAAAGTATACATATATGCAAGTTAGATTTTTAGAAAAGTTTTATCTATATATGTTCTCTGATTTAGTACATTTTAGGTTAATTCAATTTTTAGAATTTTTATAAATATCTAGCTAGGAAAGGAAGAAGAAGAAAAAGAATGAGAGGAAAAAGGAAAATAAGAAGAGGAAGAAAGGAGAAGAAGAGGAGAGGAAGAAGAGGAGAAATAAATAAGAAGAGGAAAAAAAGAAGAAAAAGAAGAGGAGAAGAAGAAAGGCATGGAGGAGAAGAAGAGAAAATAGAATATTTTCTATTTTTTTCTTCTTCTTCTCCTTTTTTTCTTCTTCTTCCTTTCCTAGCTAGATATGTGAAATTTGTCTTGCAGAGCCGGACACGGTCCTTGTTTCGGAATTTATCTTGGAGTATTCGGAGATGGAACCCGCCTCGCAATGTCAAAAACAATCTACGCGCCGGACTCATTGTCATTGAAGCCTGGTTCAGGGGCTACTGTGGGAGTCCTGGATAAGGGGGTATCCGGACAGCCAGACTATGTACTTTGGTCGAACTGTTGGACTATGAAGATACAAGATTGAAGACTTTGTCCCGTGTCCAGATGGGACTCTCCTTGGCGTGGAAGGCAAGTTTGGCGATTCGGATGTAGATCTCCTTCTCTGTAACCGACTCTGTGTAACCCTAGCCCCCTCCGGTGTCTATATAAACCGCAGGGTTT
>NW_021253507.1:0-1466 GCF_002162155.2 Triticum dicoccoides
AAAAAAAAAAGCGGCTCTCATGTGAGCCGGGCTGGCACTAGTGTGTGCAATGCAACATGACATTTGAATCAGGCAACATTGGTTCTGCTTAACTTGATTTTTCTCCATGGTGAATCATTACCGTTAGGATTTATTTTCATGAACTTTGAAATGATAATATGTTGTTGTGTTAGCTATCTCCATCATCTCAATGTGGTTCAACAAATTTCTTCTTTCTCAAGTTCGATAAATTCGACATGTGTTTAAAGCATAAACCCTCATAACCTATAACTAAGTCCTTTATAAAGGCCCCTTATCTATTCACCTACCGGAGGATACATACTTCATGCCAATGCTACGCTCGAGTCCTTTATAAATAAAGAGCAAACTGGTTTTCCTGAGCAAAAGAAGAATAGCATGTTCCTCGTTTTCACTTCTTTGTCTTAGAATTATTACCCAATATTACTAGCTCTGTCCACTCAAAAGGATTTGAGTTGTTTTTTGTGAGAAGAGAACAAAGGATTTGAGTTTGATAGCACGGGTATGGAAGGCACCCGGAATTATGCATCAACCGTCAGAACTAAAGCATACACGTCTTATTCTGATGCCGCTCCATTGCATCCAGCTTTGTCTGCTAGTTGGTGCGTCCTCCTGTATCTGACGATCGGTATGCCACGTTCTCATGGCATACACCCATATCAAAGAAGCAGTAGCTTCATCTACTGCTTTGACTATGTACATAGTGTGCGGTGGAATGAGACACCACGAGGCCTTCCACTCCAGAGTTCAAGCATCAGGCGGCATGCTACCAGGAAGAGGAGAAGGTAGAAGAACTCTAGACAAAAGAAACTGCACTTCGTCAACCGGTACCTTGTCATTGCCGTAGATGCACATGTACGACGCACTTCGATACATGTGCCTTTTTCGATAAAAGGTGTTTTACTATCTTGCAGCAGAATTAGGTACGTGTTGCCGATAGTTTTTTTTTTTAATATTTGCACCTGACTTTATAGAAACTAATAAAGTCCTAGCAGGCAACCAAGTAAAAAGAATTGCTACAAGTTACTACAAGACGTCTCTGCATACGAGAAGGGATGCCTCACAATACCAATGGCAGTTGATCGCTGGCGATCCTATTTGTCCGCCGGAAAAAGTTCATTTTAAACCAGGAACTCGTACAGCTTAGGCGAAATGAACCTCCAAATCTGCTCTTAATTAGCCTAGCGCCTTTGCCCAGAATGCCGATGTATTGACGTACTCCATCTCGAGATAATGGGCGCCCTGTTCCTAGAACCGTTTCCGCTACTTTCTCACCTTCCCTCCTTGGTGCTAGGATTAAGGGCCCTTCCAATTGATTAAGGACAACGCTAACGCCCACACGCCCAGACGCCCTATAATATACAGACTATGCCATGTCATCGCATGCATGCACGTAGAAATCTTTTTGGATTTTTAGTTTTTAAAATGTTTTATCTCTTAAATGAAAA
>NW_021253508.1:0-514 GCF_002162155.2 Triticum dicoccoides
CATAGTTGTTGAACCCCCAAGGTGCGCATATGTATCGGTCATCAACACTCACAGTTTTGGCCGATTCTGGCCCGTTTCGGGGACTATTACTCACTATTTTGGGGTCCCGAAGTTATTTTCATAGTTGTTGAACCCAAGGTGCGCTCATGTGTAGGTCATCAACACTCACAGTTTTGGCCGATTCTGGCCCGTTTCGTGGACTATTACTCACTGTTTTGGAGTCCCGGCGTGATTTCCACGATTAACAAACCCTGGGGTGCGTTTACGTGTCGGTCATCAACACTCACAGTTTTGGCTGATTCTGGCCCATATCTTGGACTATTACTCACCGTTTTGGGGTCCCGGAGCGATTTCCATAGTAGTTGAACCCCAAGGTGCGCTGATGTGTCGGTCATCAACACTCACAGTTTTGGCCGATTCTGTCCAATTTCGTGGACTTTTACTCACTGTTTTGGGGTCCGGGGTGATTTCCACGATTAACGAACCCTGGGGTGCGTTTACGTATCGGTCATCA
>NW_021253509.1:0-2311 GCF_002162155.2 Triticum dicoccoides
CTCAAACTAATTGATTGATTTGGTCTCAAACCATAGAAACCAAATCAAGATCCAATCCAAAAACTAAGTTTCAGTCCAAACCAATCGGCTCAAATCCGCCTCCGTAGGGAGACGCGGTTGGGGAAGGGAAGAAGAGGGGAGATCTCACGTACTTGCCGGAGTTGGCGGCGGCCGCGCACCGGCAGCGAAGAGAGGGGTCGTCGAGAGATGGCGGCGACGGCGGCGGCGCTGGTCGAGAAGGGGAGAAAGAAAAATGTGGAGTGGTCGAGACGGGGAGAAAGAAAAATGTGGTACATGTGGTGGCTCGGTTGTGTGGATGACAAGGGGACCCACTTGTGAGACCGATAGCAATTGATGGCAAACCGCAGGAGGTGCAGGACCACGTGCACGACCGCCACGTCCCCACGTGGAATGGGGATGGCCGGGTGGGAGTGTCAAGTCAAATCGGCACCCGCGGCTTCTCGGTAACTCCAAGAGGCAGGAGCAGGGCATTTCTTCCCCAAAACCCTCGTCCTCTCCCCACCCTCTCTTCCTTCGTCACCACCTCACCACCCTCTCCTCCTTCTTCACCATCCTCCTCCCTTCCTACGCCTCCCTCCTCCTGTCTTCGACTGACGATGAAGCACGGGCGTGAAGATGCGGCGGACGAGCCGGAGGCAACCATCGGAGCACAGCAGTCTGCTTCCGTGGCTGTAGCCATGGGTGCATCGGCTGAGTCCGCTGTAGCGGCGGAAGCTGGCGGTGCAGCGATCGTTGTGCCTGCTCCCGCTGCCATCGCAGCCGTCGAGGCACCCGTCGGTGAGCACAAGGTCAGGGAATATCTGGAGGAGGAGGAGATGAGAAGGCGTAAGCGGAAGGTGCATGACGAAATCGAAGAGCTCATGGAGGAGAACGCCATAAAGGAGTTCGACCTAGATAGCAGGAAGGGCAGCGACTTCGACGAGGATGCCATCGACGAGCTATCTGAGGTAGTACTCTGTTTTTTGCTCTGTTTTTTTCATGACATTGAGGTTTTTCTTGTAAACTAGATGAGCATCAATTTCACTTGGGCGTGCTAGTTCTACGTATGTAGGATTGTAGGGATCTAGCATAGATCTTCATGTTGGATGTGGATTTTTAAATCTGATTCACATTCTGATTCCAGCAGATACTCTGGTTTTTTTCATGGCATTGGGGTTTGTCTTGTTAACTAGATGAGCATAAGTTTGACAAGAGATACATTAATGAAAGAAGTGGGGTAATGAACCCAAATACAAGAAAATGTTCATGGCAGGGATACATTAATGAAAAGTGGGTTAAACAATGGATATATGGCAGGATTCTCCATTGGCTTCCCAAGGACAGTGACAAAATGCTGCAGTTCCTGATTCATTTTAGTTTATGTAGATGAATTAATTTGCACACATGCTCATATATGATTAGTTTGCACACATGTTCATAGATGATCCATTTGCAAATATTATACAGCTTTCCATTTTGTAAAGGAAGTGATTGCTCCCTTAATAATTATGGGCTGACAGTACATATCCACTGGATACCAAAAAATCAAAACATTTCATCTAGCCAATTTTCCACAGTATGTTATCTAGATGATCACAGCCACATCTCTCATCAATATGAGCAGTGAGACACCCCATAGCTCCTTTACCAATTTCCTTCTGAAACTTATCAGGGTCTAACAATGTTGGAGAAGCAGTATTGCCGCTGTCAGATAGAATAATGGTTTCTTCATTCCAGTAGATAGAACAAATCCCCCTTGTGTGAAGCATGGAGGAGTATGATGAAGCCATTCTTCTGATTCCAAGAAGAATTACACCTGTAACAAGTATCAAATATCATTAAACCAAGCCACTTCATGAAGTCTTTCATGTGTTAATTATGTACTACTTGTGCACTAATCTATAAATGCAACTATTCCACCGTCCATATTTATGCATGTCAGTTTCTTTGGCTCAATTATGTATGTGCACATACGCCTTGTTTCTAGCAAATAGATAGTTGCCATGTTACACATGTGTACTTTCAAAACATTGTAATTAAAGTCAATGTACCATAATAGATTAGCTGAGTTCTTCTATGTGTACTGATTCACAAATTCACAGGAGGATGACGACGACGTGGACTACAGCATGGACAGCAGGCACAGCAAGAGCCGGTACACCCTGAGGCATCTGATTGCTGGGAAGATCAAGTATCGTTTCTTTGGCAAGATTGGGTGCCCTTTCTGTTGCAAGTCGATCGGTGGCGGCATAGATGGCATGATCCAGCACGCCTTCAGCACTGGCAATGGACATGGTAAGAAGCATGACGC
>NW_021253510.1:0-968 GCF_002162155.2 Triticum dicoccoides
AACAACATAGCCAAGAAAAGATACTCGGTCGGTGCAAAAGGTGCACTTTCCAAGGTTTCCAAACAAACGTGCATCACGTAGAGCAATAAAAACAGCACGTAAATGTTCCAAATGTTCCTCCAAAGATTTGCTATAAATCAATATGTCATCAAAGTAAACTACCACAAATCGTCCAATGAAAGCACGTAAAACTTCGTTCATTAACCTCATGAAAGTACTAGGTGCATTAGTTAACCCAAAAGGCATGACTAACCACTCATCTAATCCAAACTTAGTTTTAAATGCTGTTTTCCATTCATCACCCAATTTCATACGAATTTGATGGTATCCACTACGCAAATCAACTTTGGAGAATATTGTAGAGCCACTCAATTCATCAAGCATATCATCTAGCCTAGGAATAGGATGACGATAACGAATAGTAATATTATTAATGCCTCTACAATCAACGCACATACGTGACATACCATCCTTTTTCGGCACTAAAATGATAGGAACAGCACAAGGACTAAGGGATTCGCGTATATAACCTTTGTCGAGCAGTTCTTGTACTTGACGCATAATCTCCTTCGTCTCCTCTGGATTGGTACGGTATGGTGCACGGTTGGGTAGCGAAGCACCAGGAATTAAGTCAATTTGATGCTCAATCCCTCGAATAGGTGGTAATCCCGGTGGCACGTCTTGTGGAAAGACGTCAGCGAACTCCTGCAAAATGTTAGTGACAGCAGGGGGCAAAGAGGAAGGCACGTCCTCGAATGAAAATAATGCCTCTTTGCACACAAAAGCATAGCAAACAGATTTGCTAAAATCTAGCTCATCAATATCAGATTTGGTGGCAAGTAAACATGCACTTTTCAATTTAATTTCAGAAACAACAGTAGATGGTTTATTATTAGGCTTCATTTGGTGCTCAAATTCTTTTGCCACAATCTGATTTTCACTCTTATTTGTCTCCTGTTTTGCTTTAT
>NW_021253511.1:0-3618 GCF_002162155.2 Triticum dicoccoides
CCAGCTTAGGCGCTTCTTCAGGGGACCACTATTGAACTCAGGGAGGCCGATCCGAACAGGATCCGGCAACGGGACATCCTCTATATAAAACCATTCCAAAGGCCAGTCCTCAGACGCCTTCTTTGGGATTCCGGATAGATATCCGGTCCTGGCGATGCGCCACACTTCGGCTCCTCCCACTTGGTATATTGACCCCTCCTGAGAACGGGGCACCAGGCAGAATAGCCTCTTCCACAGCGCGAAATGAGCCTTAATACCCAAAAACAGCTCGCAGAGGGCTACGAAGCCCGCGATATGCAATATGGAGGCAGGCGTGAGGTTGTGCAGCTGGAGACCATAGAACTCCAGGAGCCCCCGGAGAAACGGATGAATTGGAAATTCGAGCCCTCTTATTAAATAAGGGACAAGGCATACCCGCTCTCTTTTGGAGGGATTGGGGGCGCTCTTCGCTTGGTCTCCGCCATTATAGGTGGCAAGTCCGGCTCGAACCGGGACCATATAGGCCAGGGGAGAAATCCCTTGGTCTGGAGCATCACTAGCTCACTGTGCGGGATGAAGCATCTCTCCCAATCTCCAGGCTGAGGACTGGAAGGGCGAGAAGAGGAGTTGCGACGGCTGGCCATGGTGGAATGGATCTTTGTCGGATGCGCTCTGATGAATACTCATGGAGGGGAGAAGGTGTGGTTTGGATCTAAATCCTCGTCCCTCTAAATAGGCGGCTCATTTACGCGGCTAGAGGTGTGAATGTAAAAACACCCTGACTTTTCGTATTTGTTTAACACGTGGAAGACGGCCCTTATTGGGCACAAAAGCAAAGGAGCGCTACATTTAAAAGAAACCGGACATTATTCAACAGGTACACGGAATTTGGAGGAGAACCCGCCTTGCAATGCCGAAGACAACTTGCGCGCCGGACTTGTCGTCATTGAAGCCTGGTTCGGGGGTACTGAGGGAGTCCTGGATTAGGGGGTGTCCGGATAGCCGGACTATACCTTCAGCCGGACACCTGGACTATGAAGATACAAGATTGAAGACTTCGTGCCGTGTCCGGAAGGGACTTTCCTTGGCATGGAAGGCAAGCTTGGCGATACGGATATGTAGATCTCCTACCATTGTAACCGACTCTGTGTAACCCTAGCCCTCTCCGGTGTCTATATAAATCGGAGGGTTTTAGTCCGTAGGACGAACAACAATCATACCATAGGCTAGCTTCTAGGGTTTAGCCTCCTTGATCTCATGGTAGATCTACTCTTGTACTACCCATATCATCAATATTAATCAAGCAGGAGTAGGGTTTTACCTCCATCGAGAGGGCCCGAACCTGGGTAAAAACATCGTGTCCCTTGTCTCCTGTTACCATCCGTCTAGAAGAACAGTTCGGGACCCCCTACCCGAGATCCGCCGGTTTTGACACCGACACTTTCGACATCCGATCATCACGTGGTGTCTCGGCACGATGAACTTTGGCAATGGTGCATACTCAGGGAGAACACTTTTACCTTGAAATTTAGTGAGAGGTCATCTTATAATGTTACCGTCAAACAAAGCAGAATAAGATGCATAAAGGATAAATATCACATGCAATCAATGAATATAAGTGATATGATATGGCCATCATCATCTTGTGCGTTTGATCTCCATCTCCAAAGCAATGTCATGATCACCATCGTCACAGGCGCAACAACTTGATCTCCATCATAGCATCGTTGTCTTCTCGCCAACTATTGCTTCTACGACTATAGTGATAAAGTAAAGCAATTAAAGGGCGATTGCATTGCATACAATAAAGCGACAACCATATGGCTCCTACCAGTTGTCGATAACTCCGTTACAAAACATGTTAATCTCATACAATAAAATATAGCATCATGTCTTGACCATATCACATCACAACATGCCCTGCAAAAACAAGTTAGACGTCCTCTACTTTGTTGTTGCAAGTTTTACGTGGCTGCTATGGGCTGAGCAAGAATCGTTCTTACCTACGCATCAAAACCACAACGATAGTTCGTCAAGTTAGTGATGTTTTAACCTTCTCAAGGACCGGGCGTAGTCACACTCAGTTCAACTAAAGTTGGAGAAACTGACACCCGCGAGCCACCTGTGTGCAAAGCACGTCGGTAGAACTAGTCTCGCGTAAGCGTACGCGTAATGTCGGTCCGGGCCGCTTCATCCGACAATACCGCCGAACCAAAGTATGACATGTTGGTAAGCAGTATGACTTGTATCGCCCACAACTCACATGTGTTCTACTCGTGCATATAACATCTACGCAATAACCTGGTGATACATCTCCGTCGTATCTACTTTTCCAAACACTTTTGCCCTTATTTTGGACTATAACTTGCATGATTTGAATGGAACTAAACCGGACTGACGCTGTTTTCAGCAGAATTGCCATGGCCTTATTTATGTCCAGAAACAAAAGTTCTCGGAATGACCTGAAACTTCATGAAACATCTTTTGGGAAATAATAAAAAATCCTTGCAAAAGATGAAGACCAGGGGGCCACACCCTAGCCACGAGGGTGGGGGGCGCGCCTGCCCCCCTAGGGCGCGCCCCCTACCTCGTGGGCCCCCTGGAGCTCCTCCGACCTCAACTCGAACTCTATATATTTGGTTTCGAAGAGAAAAAAACAGAGAGAAGGATTCATCATGTTTTACTATACGGAGCCGCCGCCAAGCCCTAAAACCTCTCGGGAGGGCTGAGCTGGAGTCTGTTCGGGGCTCCAGAGAGGGGAATTCGTCACCATCGTCATCATCAACCTTCCTCCATCACCAATTGCATGATGCTCACAACCGCGTGTGAATAATTCCATCGCAGGCTTGCTGGATGGTGATGGGTTGGATGACATCTATCATGTAATCGAGTTAGTTTTGTTAGGGTTTGATCCCTAGTATCCACTATGTTCTGAGATTGTTGTTGCTATGACTTTGCTATGCTTAATGCTTGTCACTAGGGCCTGATTGCCATGATTTCAGATCTAAGCCTATTATGTTTTCATCAATATATGAGTGTTCTTGATCCTATCTTGCAAGTCTATAGTCACGTACTTTGCGTTATGATCCGGCAACCCCGAAGTGACAATAATCGGGACCACTCCCGGCGATGACCATAGTTTGAGGAGTTCATGTATTCACTATGTGCTAATGCTTTGTTCCGGTACTCTATTAAAAGGAGGCCTTAATATCCCTTAGTTTCTATTAGGACCCCGCTGCCATGGGAGGGTAGGACAAAAGATGTCATGCAAGTTCTTTTCCATATGTACGTATGACTATATTCGGAATACATGCCTACATTACATTGATGAATTGGAGCTAGTTCTATGTCACCCTATGTTATGATTGTTACATGATGAACCACATCCGGCATAATTCTCCATTATGGATCCATTACCTACGAGCTTTCCATATACTGTTCTTCGCTTATTTACTTTCCCGTTGCTATTGCTATCATCACCACAAAATACCAAAAACATTACTTTTGCTATCATTACCTTTTGCTACCGTTACCACTACTATCATATTACTTTGCTACTAAATACTTTGCTGCAGATATTAAGTTTCCAGGTGTGGTTGAATTGACAACTCAGCTTCTAATACTTGAGAATATTCTTTT
>NW_021253512.1:0-403 GCF_002162155.2 Triticum dicoccoides
TTTTCATGATTATTATTACCCTTTTTCTGAACATTACTCTTTTAACGTGGAAACCATCTATAGTATTCGGGTTTCTTATGATACTCCCACTATTCCGAATGAGAAGAATTTTGCTTATGTGGAGAATAGTAATTTTTCTATGCTTGTAGATCATGAAAAGAATGCTTTATATGATAGTTATATTGTTGAATTCATTCATGATGCTACTGAAAATTATTACGAGGGAGGAATATATGCTTGTAGGAGTTGCAATAATATCAAGTTTCCTCTCTATGTGTTGAAAATCTTGAAGATTTGCTTGTTTTACCTTCCTATGCAAGTTGATTCTTGTTCCCACAAGTTGTTTGCTCACAAAATCCCTATGCATAGGAAGTAGGTTAGGCTTAAATGTTCTAGTTATATT
>NW_021253513.1:0-1038 GCF_002162155.2 Triticum dicoccoides
GATGTTGCAGCCCCTGATCTGATTGCATCTCCCATAAGCTTAGCTGCCTTAGGAGCTGGTGCAACAAGCTCTTCCTCTTCCCATCATGGAAGGTTGACCAACAATTCTGGCCATGGTCTTCTTGACCCTTTCCTTCCTATTCTTTCCTTTAGCAGCTGACTCTTTGGGATCAGGCTTTTTAGGCAGTTGAGTTGATGCTCTGGCCTTGGACATTAGTTGTCTTCCTGCAGGCCTTTTGGTCTTCATGCCTGGCTTTGTATCCTTTGCTGAGCCATATTCCTTCTTGAGCACCACTTTCTTGGAAGTAGCCTCATCTTCCTCAGCTTTGTAATCTTCATCCTCTGAATCTGAAGTTCTTTTCCTCCTTTGCCTAGTTGCAGCCTTAGGCAAATTGCTAGGAGTACTTCTGCTCCCTTTATCTGAAGTTGAGGGACTAGTGCCCTCACTCAAGTCCATCTGCTCTTCTGACCTGTTCTGGCTGTCACTTTGATCAGACATACTGCAAAAGCTGACTGCTGACCCTGTGAAGATTTATAGATGAGATAGAAAAGATGAGCATCACAAAATGCAGAGGTTTTTGCAAAAGAATGACTCAAAAGTTCAGTTTTAGTTTTCCACAGAAAGCATTTCGGATCCACCGATTTTCAAACTCGGTGATACCGAAGCAGTTTTGGAACCTAAACTGATGATCTCGGTTGGACCGAGTTTCAGTTCGGTGGCACCAAGACTGCTAGGGTTTCACAGAATCCTCAAATCGGTCGCATCGATTAGTAATTCTCGGTCAGACTGAGAGTCACTAGTGCAATGGCATAAGCCAAATCGGTGAGACCGAGTTTTTCAACTCGGTGGGTCCGAGATGGTTTCGGCGAAAACCTAACTCTAAAAATTTGAATCACATCTAATCTATGAACTACTTTGGCTGGATAGAAGAGTTTCAATCGTGGAAAGAATCAATATGAAAACAATGTGCCAGGAATCAGACGTGGATAGCACAAAGATTAAGTCCATACCCTAACTTGGCGGTGGACTTGCTACGGC
>NW_021253514.1:0-885 GCF_002162155.2 Triticum dicoccoides
ACAGTGGGAAGTAACTTAGAGTAGTAACATGCATATGTTACTAGTCTATGTTACTACCTCCACAGTGGGTGATAACATATGTGTTATGTCATGCATCACTTCATTTATTACGTTACAGACTCATTTTTTCTTGATATGTGTGATGTTACAGTAACTAGCTATGTTACCTATTTTACCTAAATAAATGTGATGTTACCATTCATTGTGGGTAGTCTTATTGAAGATTAAGAGTCAAGGTATACAAATAATTTCGGGGTATAGCTAAACCAACTTTTTGTGTCATAAGCCTGGGCTGTCCAAATAAATTGAATGGCTCAATCGTGCTAGTGGAGTGTGTAGCAGCAGGAACTGTTTATTTATTTAGTCCCACATCGATCAGCTTGGCTCAAGCTACTAAGGTCCTTGGCTATATAAAAGGTCCCAGGGCCTTACAGTAGCGCTGTAGCTTGTCAGCTGCAAAGCAACTGTTCGTTTTAAAACCGAAAACTGAACCCAAATTTTGGTTAACCCATTTTTTGGTTAGCTGTTTTGTGTTGATAATTTTGGTTTTTAGTTTTGCTAACTGAATTTCTAAAAAAATGGTATAAACCGAATTTTTGGTTTCTACCGAATGCCCACCCCTACACACTGAAATTATTCATGGATAGCAACTGTTGCGCAATGTGGTACCTGATTTCAGTCTTGTTGTTAAATCTCTTTGTCATTGTCCAACATTTTTTCGCTGCATTTTTTTCATGTAGGCTCTTTTGCATGCTTCTATCTCTTGCCTCAAAAAAGATGTTGTAGACTGGGTTGTTTCCAATGATATTAAGAAGATTCAAGTGCCACCTATGTTTGAACAACACCAACAAGTTCGTGCGGGCTTTGAGTTTGCGATGGCCTTGT
>NW_021253515.1:0-438 GCF_002162155.2 Triticum dicoccoides
GACCGGCCGCGCCCGCCCAGGTACCTCTCCTCCTTCCTCCTTCCTCCCTCTCCACCCTTCCTCCCCATTCCATCCCTCCCTAGCTACCCTCGACCGTGTCTTGTGTCTCAACACTTCAGGTTTGTGCACTAGGTTTAGACAGACAGTAATGCCTAGGTTCAATTAGGTTCAGTTGTGCCATTTGTTCATAGGTTCAATTAGGTTCAATTAGGTTTGTGCACCAGGTTTAGACAGACAGTAATGCCTAGGTTCAATTAGGTTTAGATAGACAGACAGTAATGAATGTGTTCCTAGGTTTAGACAGACAATGTCTTTCATGCCATTTGTTCAACATCAGACAGCATTTGTCATTTGCCACATGTTCAGTTCAGTAGAGATGCAATGCTAGTAATTCGTTCCTTTTCTTCTAAAATTGACATGTGGAAGTAATCTGTTAAT
>NW_021253516.1:0-2385 GCF_002162155.2 Triticum dicoccoides
GTAAGCTTCTCCCTTTTTAGTATTTTTCTTTTTCTAATTTCTGACATTTGTTTTGATTTAAATAATATATTAAATCATTTATTTAACTTATGCCAATTTTTGCAGGAGCTAGATATATTATTCTAGAGCTCCTTTATAAATGGCATAATATTTGGACATATATTAATATATATAAATAATATATTTCCAATGCAAATATTTATGCATTAATTCCAAATGCCCAAAATAAATACCTATGAGCTCTTAAAAAATATTGGTTTGATTTTTATCTTTGTCCAATATTTTCAGAGAGCAACATGAGCATTTTCTTGGACCCTTTTGGAGAAATTTTTATTTGGGTCATTTTTCAGAAATGATTCTGAGGGTTTCACAAATCCCCATTTCAAATTAAATGGAAATTTAAACATGATGCACACACTCTGATGCATGACTAGCTAGGGTGTGACAACTCACCCCCACTCAAAAGAATCTCGTCCCGAGATTTGGGTTCCTCCGGGAAGAAGGCGGGATACTCAAGTCGAAGACGATCCTCCCTTTCCCAAGTTGCTTCATCCTCAGAATGATGCGACCATTGAACTTTGAGAAACTTGATATTATGACGTCGGGTGGTACGTTCGGCCTGATCAAGGATACGAATGGGGTACTCTCGATATGTAAGATTATCTTGGAGATCAAGCGTTTCGTGGTCCACTTCACGGATAGGATCCGAGAAGCAACGCCTGAGTTGAGAAACGTGGAAGACATCGTGGACTCTGGAGAGGTGCGGAGGTAGTTCCAACTGGTAGGCAACTTCTACTCGTTTGGCAAGAATGCGAAAAGGTCCAATGTAACGAGGAGCCAATTTGCCTTTGATACCGAAATGATGGGTTCCCTTCAGAGGGGTGACCCGAAGGTAAGCCTTCTCGTCAACCTCGAAATTCATAGCCTTATGTTTTCGGTCATATTGACTCTTTTGACGAGATTGGGCTGTTTTCAACTTTTCACGAACGATACGAACTTGTTCTTCTGCTTCCTGAATCATATCCGGGCCAAAGAATTGTCTTTCCCCGGTCTCTGACCAGTTAAGGGGTGTTCGACACCGTCGTCCATAGAGAACTTCAAAAGGGGCTTTACTCAAGCTAGATTGATAGCTGTTGTTGTAAGCGAATTCGGCAAACAGAAGACACTTCTCCCAGTCCATTCCGAATGAGATAACAGAGGCTCGAAGCATGTCTTCTAGAATCTGGTTGACGCGTTCCACTTGACCACTCGACTGAGGGTGGAAAGCGGTGCTGAAGGAGAGACGGGTTCCCATAGCATTTTGGAAACTTTCCCAAAATCGAGAGGTGAAAAGACTTCCTCGATCCGAGTTAATTTCCAAAGGAACACCATCGAGGGACACTATTCGGGAGATGTATAAGTCTGCCAGCTGGCTAGCGGTTATACTCTCACGAACAGGTAAGAAATGGGCTACTTTGGAAAGACGATCGACAACGACGAAAATAGCATTATTCCCTTTCTTGGTCTGGGAAAACCGGTAATGAAATCCATACCAATTTTATCCCATTTCCATTCAGGAATAGCTAAGGGTTGAAGGGTGCCAGCAGGCCGTTGATGCTCTGCTTTTACACGACGACAGACGTCGCAATTAGCAATAAACTGAGCAATTTCTCTCTTCATCCTAGTCCACCAGAACCTCTAGCGTAGGTCCTGATACATCTTAGTACTACCGGGATGAATGGTGAGAGGAGATTCATGAGCTTCCTTAAGGATCAACTGCCGTAGATGCTGGTTCTTGGGAACCACTAGACGGTTCTCGAAGTACACAACACCATGATCATTTGTGGAGAAACAACTAGCACCTCCGCTAGCAATGTTCTCTTTGATTTTAGATATTCCCTTATCTCGCTTTTGGGCAGCGATGATTTGATCCGTAAGAGTAGGTTTTGCTACCAAGGTGGAAAGAAAACCTTGGGGAACAATGTGAAGGTTAAGCTTCCGAAATTCCTCATGGAGAAGCGGTTGACTTTGTTGTAACATCAGGTTGTTACAATAAGATTTATGACTTAGCGCATCAGCCATGACGTTGGCCTTCCCTGGGGTGTAAGTTATCCCTAAGTCGAAGTCTGTGATCAATTCAACCCAACGTCTTTGCCTGAGATTCAGATCCGGTTGGGTGAAAATGTACTTCAGGCTTTGGTGATCAGTGAATATTTCGCAACGGTTACCGAGGAGGTAATGTCGCCAGGTCTTAAGTGCATAGACTACGACTGCAAGCTCTAGATCATGAGTAGGATAATTCTCCTCATGTGGGTGCAATTGCCGTGAAGCGTAGGCAATTACGTGTCGATCTTGCATGAGAATGCAACCTAGTCCTTGTCGCGAGGCGTCGCAGTAGATAACAAA
>NW_021253517.1:0-397 GCF_002162155.2 Triticum dicoccoides
GTTCTTCGAGTAAATAAGAATATCATCGAGGTAAACCACGACGAACTTATCTAAGTACTCCATGAAGATCGAGTTCATCAGGCGGGAGAATGTGGCTGGGGCGTTGGTTAGGCCAAAGGACATGACGGTGTACTCGTATTGACCATAACGAGTAACAAAAGCTGTCTTGGGAATGTCCCCGTTTCTGATTTTGATTTGATGGTAGCCTAACCTTAAATCCATCTTGGAAAAGACTGAGGATCCAGCGAGCTGATCATACAGGTCGTTGATCCTGGGGAGCGGATACTTGTTCTTTATCGTGACCAAATTAACGGGACGATAATCAACAACCATCCGGTCCGTACCATCCTTCTTCTTGACGAAGAGGACGGGACAAGCCCAAGGAGAAGAGCTGGGA
>NW_021253518.1:0-884 GCF_002162155.2 Triticum dicoccoides
AAAATTATAGATACGTTGGATACGTATCAAGCATCCCCAAGCTTAATTCCTGCTCGTCCTCGAGTATATAAATGATAAAAACAGAATTTTTGATGTGGAATGTTACCTAGCATAATTCTCAATGTAATTTTCTTTATTGTGGCATGAATGTTCATATCCAAATGATTCAAAATAAAAGTTCATATTCACATAAGAAATAGTAACACTTCAAGCATACTAATCAAAGCAATCATGTCTTCTCAAAATAACATGGCTAAAGAAAGTTCATCCCTACAAAATCATATAGTTAGGTCATGCTTCATTTTCGTCACACAAAAATGCTCCCATCTTGCACAACCCCGATGACAAGCCAAGCAATTGTTTCGTACTTGAATAATCTCAAACTTTTTTAGCTTTCACGCAATACATGAGCGTGAGCCATGGATATAGAACTATGGGTGGAATAGAATATGATGATGGAGGTTGTGTGGAGAAGACAAAAAAAGAGAAAGTCTCACATTGACGAGGATAATCAACAGGCTATGGAGATGCCCGTCAATTGATGTCAACATGAGGAGTAGGGATTGCCATGCAATGGATACACTAGAGCTATAAATGTATGAAAGCTCAACCAAAGGAACTAGTGGGTGTGCATCCAACTTGCTTGCTCATGAAGACCTAGGGAATTTTGAGGAAGCCCATTGTAGGAATATACAAGCCAAGTTCTATAATAAAAAATACCCACTAATATATGAATGTGACAACATAAAAGACTTTCTATATGAAGTACATGGTGCTATTTTGAAGCACAAGTGTGGAAAAGGATAGTAACATTGCCCCCTTTTTATTTTTATTTTCTTTTTTTCTTTTGGACTTTTTTTCTTTTCTTTACTTGGCCTTTTTTT
>NW_021253519.1:0-431 GCF_002162155.2 Triticum dicoccoides
CTCCTTATCATTGTCATTCGTTTTATCTTGATTAGCTTGTTTAATTGACATTTCAGCATAGTATTCATCACTAGAGTTGTCAATAAGCAAATCATCACCTAACAAGTCATCTTCATCACTATTGAAATCAACATACTCGGGGTGTGTGACCTTAGGACCTTTGGTCATGAAGCATCTTCCAATTCCTTCATTTGGTGAGTCAAATATGTCGTAGGAGTTGGTTGACACAAGTGCTAGACCGGCAACACCTTCATCTTGAGTATCTTCGGAGTCGGAGTGATAACTTCTCTCGGAGTGGCTCTCGGAGTCGGAGCCGGATACCCATTCACCATCATGAGCTTGATGTCTTCGTCTTGTGTAGCTTCTTGATGATTTTTCCTTCCTTTCCGAATCCTTGCTTCTCCGTGAGTATCTTCGTTCATAACGATCAT
>NW_021253520.1:0-766 GCF_002162155.2 Triticum dicoccoides
GAGCAGTGCGATGACTGGATTACATGTGAACACATCAGGACTTTCAGCAGTTGGTTGGAAACACGTCTCAGAGGTGAGAACACTATTTGTGATGAGTTGTACTTGTTGTCCAGGGGACCATCTTTGACTGTATTGACTTACAAAGGATACGAGATAAATGGGAATACATTTTACACGATCGCCCAAGATCAAAAGAGCACCAAACAAAACAGTGGTGTCCGCTTTGATGCAGCAACCGAGAGCGGAAAGGATACATATTATGGTTACATAGTGGACATATGGGAACTTGACTACAGACCTGATTTTAAGGTCCCTTTGTTTAAGTGCAAATGGGTCAATCTGTTAGGCGGCGGGGTACAGGTAGACCCACAGTACGGAATGACAATAGTGGATCTAAAAAATCTTGGGTACACTGACGAACCGCTCGTCCTAGCCAATGATGTGGCACAGGTTATCTATGTGAAGGACATGTCTACCAAACCGAGAAAAAGAAAAGATAAGGAAGCGAATACATCATACGATGAGCCAAAGCGCCACATAGTTCTTTCAGGAAAAAGGGACATCCTGGGAGTGGACGGCAAGACAGACATGTCTGACGATTATGAAAAGTTTCATGAAATTCCTCCCTTCAATGTCAAGGCTGACCCAAGCATCCTAATAAACAATGAAGATTATCCATGGTTACGGCGCAATAAGCAAATGACACAAGCGAAGAAAAAGTGAACACTTTCTCCCGCAACTATTATGATGATATCATGCCAAATTT
>NW_021253521.1:0-392 GCF_002162155.2 Triticum dicoccoides
TGCCAGTGAACGAAGTCTGTGAAGGTTTGGGAGTCTACCTTGAAGACTTACCAGAGTGATTGGGCGAGGACTAAGTGACCTTAGCTCAAGGAGAATACGGTGAGGACTTGGTGTCCTGAACTGTGTGTTCAGGACTGGGTGTCCGGGACTGTGTGTCCTAAGGTTTAAATACCTAGCCTCTCCAACCAGACGTACAGTTGTCACAGCAACTGGAACTGGTCCAACATATCATTGTCTTCAACGAGTCACTGGTTTTATCTTCACTTCCTTCTCTTATTGTTACTCATTGTGAAGCCATTGCATGCTTGCTTTATCTTTTTGTCTTCACAACGTGAAAGTATGATCTGTTTGGCTTCATAACTTCTTCCTACCTGATCCTTATTACACTGAAG
>NW_021253522.1:0-483 GCF_002162155.2 Triticum dicoccoides
AAAAATTCAGCATATATCCAAAAATGTTCTTTGTCTGTTTTAAAATTGAACGTAGTATATTTACAAGAATGTTCAATGGTTGATTTTTTTTGTATTTTTTTTCTGGATTTGTCACTGCATGGAGTTCACAGAAACTTGCACGATCAACTAACCACAAACGCTTAGTACCTCAACTAGGTAAGAACGCTTAATCGTCGTTTCAATGTTACGAGTTCAAGTCCTCATTTAAAGCGTTTTTTGTTCTTTTATTTTTAGTAGCGCTTCGCTATGACACCATCGAATGGGCCGTCCCATTTACTTCGCGCCTGCGCGAAAGCTGGTCCTTTTGACGCTAGCGAGCGTCAGCTGGGGGGGTGGGGGCATTTCCTGTTTGGCGCTGCAGGCGCCCGTTACAGTGCAATTTGCAAACGGGCGCATGCAGCAGCCCAAACTGGGCCGGCCCATTCTATTTCTTCCTTCTTGTTTTTCCGTCTTTTTCGAAAG
>NW_021253523.1:0-2042 GCF_002162155.2 Triticum dicoccoides
GTTCCTGTGCCCAGACTCATTTGCATCTGGTCAGAAAAAAAACAAACAAACACTAGACAAATTCCAAAAAAAATTGTGTGGTAGATAATTTGATGCGTGAGTTTCGCTCCAATTTTTAAATCATTTGAACATCTAAGAAACTCTCAGAAAAAAAGACAAATCGGGTCAGAACAGTGTGTGAACAGTAAACATTTTTACAGACCCTGAATTTGTCTTTTTTTGCCGAGAGCTGCTCAGATGTCCAAATGATTTGAAAATTGATGCGAACCTCACGCATCAAATTATCTTCTACACACAAAAATTGGAATTTTTTGCATTTTTCAAGTATTTGTTTTGATTTTTTTTGTCAGGGCAGGTTCACGGTACGTATCAAAGCAGTTACTTGATTCTTTTGTACAAACTGGTGTCACGTCCACGGTACTCTTCTGAAAATTTATTTTCATGGACACGGTTCTTCTTTCTTTCAATAAATCTCTCAAGCAGGGATCACTGTCAGTCAGATGTACACCCCGACATAAACAAGCAGGAGTCGCTATCAGATGTACACCAAGCGTACTTCTTTGTTCTGCCGTATCATTTTTATACAATGTGGCCGGCCAATCAGATGTGCGCGTCATTTTTATACCACTAGCCGGCCACCATAATCCACGGCAACGCACAAGCCCTTTTCCACAAAATAACTTCGTACAAACACCGTATCTCTCAGTCTCCTATTTTTAATACGTACTTGACACTATATATACCACCAAGTGCCATCCAACAAACCAGACCAAAGTACAGACACTTACCATCCTAGGTTGCCTCTGCCGCTGCAGTACTGTCATTGCAGTTCGGTACCTAACCGAAGATGGCCATCCACAAGGCTTTGCTTCTTGCCATCCTCGGTTGCATCTGCCTCTGTGGTACAGTCATTGCAGCTCGTGAGCTGAATGATGACTTGTTGATGGTGGCGAAGCATGAGAACTGGATGGCTCAGTATGGCCGTGTGTACAAGGACACCACTGAGAAGGCACGTCGGTTCGAGGTTTTCAAAGGCAACGTCGAGTTCATTGAAACATTCAATGCCCAAAATCACAAGTTCTGGCTTGGCGTCAACCAATTTGCTGATATCACAAATGATGAGTTCAAGACAACCAACACAAACAAGGGATTCAAAGCAAACTCCACGAGAGTTCTTTCTTCTGGATTCAGGTATGAGAATTTGAGTTTGGATGCCCTTCCAGCAACGATGGACTGGAGGGCCAAGGGAGCCGTCACTCCTGTCAAGGATCAAGGCCAGTGTGGTAAGTAAAAAAACATTGTGATGCACGGCATATATGTGTTAATATTTTGTTGGATAACACTATAACAACAAAATTATTTCTAGGCTGCTGTTGGGCATTTTCTGCTGTTGCCGCGACAGAGGGCATTGTAAAACTGAAAACCGGGAAGTTGATCTCACTGTCGGAGCAGGAGTTGGTTGACTGTGATGTTCATGGTCAAGATCAAGGCTGCGAGGGAGGACTCATGGATGATGCCTTCAAATTCATTATCAAGAATGGAGGCCTTACTATGGAGTCAACCTACCCATATACTGCAGCTGACGGCAAGTGCAAGGCTGGATCCAACAGTGCCGCAACCATCACCGGCTTTGAGGATGTGCCTGCCAATAACGAGGGTGCCCTTATGAAGGCGGTGGCAAACCAACCAGTGTCTGTAGCTGTGGACGGAGGAGACATGACGTTCCAATTCTACTCTGGTGGGGTGATGACTGGGTCCTGCGGCACTGACTTGGACCATGGAATTGCAGCCATTGGATATGGAAAGACTAGTGATGGCACGAGCTATTGGTTGATGAAGAATTCATGGGGCACAACTTGGGGCGAAGATGGGTACTTGAGAATGGAGAAAGACATTGCAGACAAGAAGGGCATGTGTGGTCTTGCCATGGAGCCTTCTTACCCAACAAAATAGGAAGATAGCCAAATGCGACCTAATCATGCATATGCACAGTTCTCAAACAACTAAGGTCCCCATATCCTATGTATAGTTCATATGTGCCC
>NW_021253524.1:0-1211 GCF_002162155.2 Triticum dicoccoides
TGGTCCGTCAAGCCATTCTATCGCAGAATGACTAGGAGAAACAAACTCCAGTACCTCTTCCATATCCAGGATTGGGTCAAAGAAGTTGTGCTCCGCAGAACAAATTGCTAATCTAGCTTTTGTTCTGCTCTACCTTGGAGTGTTACATATTTTATATCGAGATTGTTATAGGAATTGCACACCATCCTATGAACTCTTGGTACAGTGATACTTCTTGCCATCATTGTTCATTCCTCGGTTCCTGTGTTATTGTAACCGGAATGCCGACAAATGAATCATGGCGTGTGAAATCAATATTGCTAGCAACTCTGTTGCTTGGTAGTAAATGGACGATAATTTCATCCTTAGCATGTTGGTTATTGAATCATCATCCTAAGGTTGATCGTGCTACCTAGTCCCTATTTCCGATGCACTCTTCGGTCATTGAGTTGGGATTTTGCCAATCCCTCGCTTATTTGATCATCTCTTCTTGCCCTGAAAAGCAAGATTGTTCTCGAGCTTAATAGCATATCGGTGGTTCGTGATGTCCCGAATATCTTCTCGGAAGTATTACCAGGTTGTCACCTGACCGCTTTGTTGAGCTCGTGATTAAATTGGTTTCTTGTAAACCAACCTTCTCCAAGGATCTGTGTTGGATATCCCTGAGCTAGTTGGTTAAGCTAGACAGCAACTTGGAGAGTTGGAAGATAAAAGCTTGCCTGACGTAGTTCATGCTAAGGGATATCCTTCTGTGTATGTGTGTGTGTTGAAGAAAGATGATATCTTCATCAATTAGTCCTTGTGATCAGTTGTTGGACCTATTGTCCTACCCCATCTTTGATTTGAGTATGGGCTATCGTCAAATCAAATCAGAACCAACGATATTCGTAATGTTGTCTTACTCGTAGTTGTTTCTTCGAGCATACACCATTATATCTTTTGGGTCTGACCAATGCTATCACCTTGTTCACATAATTGTGGAATTCCACTTATATGGAAACCTGGATGAATTGTTGTTGAGTCCATGAGCAACATTTTTATCTTGTCCATAATTTTGTTGAACATTAAGCTAGTGTTGGAAACTTATATATGCATTATCTTCGTGTTCCGTTCATGAAGCATATGTTCGGATGAAAGAAGTGACTTACTCTTATACATGTGCATCTGATGCAAGTTGCCGCCGTGGATTCGAGAAAGTCAATGTTGCTCCCTTTGGAATCATCCCAAATCAA
>NW_021253525.1:0-1084 GCF_002162155.2 Triticum dicoccoides
AATGACTCTTGGATGCTCAGAACGCGACGCCTAACCGGCTGGAGGATTCACAGTCCTCAAGTGTAATAAGTCTTCAGGTCACACAGACAGAAAGACTTCAGTGATGCCTAACACTCTTTGGCTCTGGGTGTTTGGGCTTTGTCCTCGCAAGGATTTCCCTCTCTCAAATGCTTCGAGGTGGGTTGCTCTCAAACGACAAAAGCCGTGCACAAACTCTGAGCAGCCACCAATTTATGGTGTAGGGGGTGGGCTATTTATAGCCACTAGGCAACCCGACCTGATTTGTCCAAAATGACTCTGGGTCACTAAGGAACTGACACGTGTTCCAACGGTCAGATTTCAAACACACGCGACAACTTTACTTGGGCTACAAGCAAAGCTGACTCATCCAGCTCTGGATAAGATTTGCTCTCATTGTCTTCGCTCGAAGACATAGAATTTGGGTTGAGCATCACTTCAGTCACTCTGACTTAGTTCACTTGGACCCCACTTAACAGTACGGTGGTTCCTATGACTCAACAAAGAAGAAACAAAACAACGAAAACACACAGTCTTCGCGCTCCAAAGTCTTCACGCAATGTCTTCTCATGTCATAGTCTTCAATATGAATATCTTCTCATACCACCATTGTCTTTAATGTCTTCATACATTTTTAGGGGTCATCTCCGGTAGGTAAACCGAATCAATGAGGGACACTACCTGCGTTATCCTGCAATTCTCACAAACGCATTAGTCCCTCAACCAACTTTGTCGTCAATACTCCAAAACCAACTAGGGGTGGCACTAGATGCACTTACAGAACTCGACAGCCATTACCGCCCTTCCTGACCGTTGGAGGCCGGAGACGCACTCTGCAACATCACAATGCAACACACCATTGGAACAACAATACTAAAAACATCACATTAGATATCCATGTTCAAAACTAGGGTTAGGAACAACAAGACCAAATCAATCCAAATGGGCAAATCCAACCAATAAAAATTTGTGAGATGAAGGAGGTTACCTCAACGAACGAAAATGACACTAGATCCACGGACCAACCCAATCGATTTGCAAGGATTTGAGAGGGGCTAAGTGAGGG
>NW_021253526.1:0-1571 GCF_002162155.2 Triticum dicoccoides
CTATCACTCGCACTTCTGCATAAGGTCCCTTGTGCGGCATATGAATCCGTCGCATGATTTAGGTCCCTTATCAGGCAGATGCTTGCAGTTTTATGTTGCGTTGGTTCTCCTGTAAATTTGCCATGATCATTCAAACTAGCTCTATTTGCACACAGATACACAGTTTGATCATTGCAAACTCATTCATTTCTAAAGTAGTAACACATAGCAAAAAAGATTGTACGCAATCTATCTACATTTATGAAAAAAAATCATCCGGACACCTGCCTCCCATACTGCACACTATTTGCAATCTACCTTTATTTGTGATTTAGTTATGAAAAAATCATCTGGACACCTGCCTCCCATACTACATATTATTTACATATACTAGCGCATCTTTTCCATCAACATTGAAATCTTGGCCATTTAATTCTCAATAAGATCCGTCACAAAAAAGATCTTAATAAGATGATTTGTGCTGAGTACCACCATTCGACACTATCCAATGTATCTATTTATCTTTATTTATGAAAGAAGATTCGTCCGGCTACCTACCTCCCTTGCCGCCCATTATAAGAGATATGATACATATCCGTAGCTCTCTGGATGCCATATATACTTCCTCTTCCCATGCCACTAGTTAAGTGGTCCGCTAACATACAACACTCCTCGCCCAAACAACATGTTACATCTCCTCCTCGTGTTATTGCCTTATCGATTGCTCTATTGTATGCATGGGAGGCGTCGGGATGTCCCCAATGATCTATCACGTCCTCGCTCCTGTTGGCTACAAGTCCACAACTGGATCCTGGCAGCTGACATACAGAGCTGGTGAAACTAGTCGTACACGCACATCCGCCATCTACAACCGAGCTCTCTTGAACGATCGAGTCATGTGTCGTCATTGTCTGGTCCTTGGCGTGCTCGTACTGCCTTGCCAGCCATCATCGACAGTGCAGCTCCGTCTGCCTACATGGACGGTTGTGTGGAAGGAGCAGACCCGCATCTTCAAGGAACAGCTACATCTTCAGTGTGGTTGCAGGACGAAATCGAACGTACCCTCTTGCTTTTGTGTGTTTTCGGTATAGATGGCCCAAAAGAGGTGAAAATATAAGTCTTTCTAGAGATTCTACTATCGACTACATACCCAGTAAAATGAGTGAATCTACACTTTAAAATATGTCTATATACATCCGTATGTAGTCCATAGTAGAATGTCTAAAAAGACTTATATTTAGGAAGGGAGGGAGTAGTAGCTAGTATACAACAAGTCAATAAATACATACATAGTGTTTTTGGTGCTTTTAACATTCTCTATTGTCACTTGTATCCTAGTGTTGACGGAACAAGTTATACTATCCTGGCTGCAGTGCAGCAACAAGTTTTATCAGACTGCAGCCAAAAGTTTTATCAAACTTGGAACAAGAGGGGGTGCTCCGCCAAACCCCAAAAGCAAAGGGAAGCATGTACACGGTATAAACATGACAGAAATCTCAAGCGAAGGTATTAAAAAAAATGTCACAGCTGCACATCCTAGCTGCAATAATTTGAATGTGGTGTTTTGCTTCTTGTGTCTTAACATGAGACCA
>NW_021253527.1:0-1139 GCF_002162155.2 Triticum dicoccoides
TAGGAACCGCGACTAATGGGACCTTTAGTCGCGGTTCTGGAGGTGAACCGCGACCAAAGGCCTGGGCCCAGGGCGCTCGGTGGCCAGCTGGCGCACGTGAGGGTCTTTAGTCGCGGTTGGCCAGGACAACCGCGACTAAAGGCCTTCGGGCACCTTTAGTCACGGTTTGCCAGGCCAACCGCAACTAAAACCCCTCCCCTATATATACCCATCCAGCAGCCAACACTTAGCCATTTGGAGCCATTCTCTTCACAAGTGGGTGTAGGTTTGCTTTTGGTTCCTCTTATGCACATAAGGTGTTTGATGAAATGCCCCAAGAGCATGAAACAAACATGACATGAAGTGTTGGAGCCACACTCCTCGATCGCGGTTAGCAACTTGATGAACCTTTGATGTGTCATTGATAAAATATGCATGTGTGCAGTTCATTGTTTAATTTATATTGTTTGTAGCTAGTTAGTTTAACAAATGCATGATGGTTAATTATATATTTTATATTATAATAATGCAGATGAATCGGCAATGGATGTACGGTAACCGACTCTCTGGCGAGTTCACTACGGGTTTGAAAGATTTCCTCGTAGTGGCTAATGTGAACAAGCAGGGGGGTTTTGTTATCTGTCCATGTGTTATCTGTAAGAATCAGAAGGGTTACTCTTCCTCAAGAGATGTTCACATGCATCTGCTTCGGCACGGTTTCATGCCAAGCTATATTTGTTGGACCAAGCATGGAGAAAGAGGGGTTATAATGGAAGAAGATGAAGAAGGGGATGATTTCATCGATGAAAGCTATCTTGCTCATTTCGGTGATACTTTCATGGAGGATGCTGAAGGTGAAGGGGAAGGTGAAGAAGAGGCACGTGATGATCCCGTTGATGATCTTGGTCGGACCATTGCTGATGCACGGAGACGCTGCGAAACTGAAAAGGAGAGGGAGAATTTGGATCGCATGTTAGAGGATCACAGAAAGGCGCTGTACCCCGGATGCGATGATGGTCTAAAAAAGCTGGGCTGCACACTGGATTTGCTGAAATGGAAGGCAGAGGCAGGTGTAGCTGACTCGGCATTTGAAAACTTGCTGAAAATGTTGAAGAATATGTTTCCAAAGGATAACGAGTTGCCCGCCAGTACGTACGAAG
>NW_021253528.1:0-1130 GCF_002162155.2 Triticum dicoccoides
GGGGGGGGGGGTGCTCGTACCTTGGTGCGGCTAGAGATAAGCTCACGGCTGAACGAAAGAAGCAATGATGGTCAAAAAGGAGGAAAGAGAGAAGCTCGTGCCCGAGTTCCAGGTTAGTACTTTCCATATTGACGACAATCCATATTAACTGATTGATCAACTTGGAACAATGTTTATTTGTCAACCCTCATCCTCCTCCTGTAGGTGTTTTGGGAAATGCTCGCGAACATGCCACGCATCCCTCGTCGTCCTCCTCCTCCTCCAGGATCATCGTGATGTGTGCATACTCGTCCTCCTTCTATATGTGTACCTTCTGTTCTCTGTGCGTTTAGACGGACTATGTTGTGAACTTGTTGCTATGAGTTCACTTCGTATGTCATGTGAGTGTACGCTATATAGATGTCTAACTATATATATGTGATGTGTTGTTTGTAAATTGTAGGGACTTAGAACATAATCCGCAGTTGGCGATGAGAGTGTTATGCTATTACCTTTTGCCGATTTGTGCAGTTGGCGATGTCAGACTTTGCCGAGTGTAGATCTCCGCAGAGGCGGAACCTAGGCACCGCGCGCTAGCAACGCCAGCTCTATCCCGAGAACTGAGACACTCGGCAATGCAGGACACGTGGCAAGATCTAAGTAGACCTAAGGCTGGTCGTAATGTTAGTATCATAGCTAGTATCATACATGCCAACTAGGCAATTTTGATGAGGTGTCATGAAGAAAAAAGAGGGTGAAGTATCATATCATGATACCGTATTATAATAGATGCTGTGCTACTTTGTGTCACGCATGACAATAAATAAAATACTATATTATAATACTAATATATGATACTATGCATTAGGGAGATAGTATCATACACTAATATCATATGCATGATTCTAGTATATGATACTCCCCAATACAACCAGCCTAAGCAACTATGCCGAGTGCCGGACAAAGGGAGCTCAGCAAACATTAACTGCTAGGAAAATATGTGTGTGCGGAAATGATTGCCGAGCACGTGACACTGGGAGCTCGACAAACATTTACTGCCAGAAAAAAAAAGTATTTCCAGAAACATGCATGTTGGTGGGTACAAGGATCCCAAACATGTTATTTTCCCGTGCGGCTACAGACATTTTTTT
>NW_021253529.1:0-770 GCF_002162155.2 Triticum dicoccoides
CCCACACAAGACAGTGCACTAGCCCTAAGATGGTTTGATAACATGCATCGTTCTGGTAATTAAACACAGGGCAATGCAAACCACCCTGAAGGATTAGCGCGACCAACTATTTCTTGTCATCGATCTCTCGGGCAATGACCACAGCACAGACAGCGGCATGGGAATCGATTTCTGGGGTGATGTCCACATGACTGACCGCGACATCAGAATCAATCTCTGGGGCGATGTCCACAGGATGAATAGCGGCATCGGAATCGATCTCCAGGGCGATGCCAATAGGACGGGCCACGACATCGGAATCATCAAGGACAACCACCGGCACCTGCACAACACTAACATATTAGCAAGCACATTGCAAATAATCAAAAAGCAAGCACATTGCAAATAATCAAAAACCACAACTATGGTAATAAGCCATTATTTTTTACCTTGTGCAGCTCACCGGGGGATCTCATCCCTCCGGGGGCCATCTCCTCGTCCTCGATGGGGGCCATCACCTTGCCAGGGGAATACTGCTTCTCAACGGTGACTATCTCCTCAAACTCGGTCTTGAGCCTCACATAGGTGGCAATCAGAGCTCCTGGGGTAGGCACGGTGGGTCCCTTGCTGTTCTTCCAACTTTCTTTGAGGAGTTCGTCCGCCAATGTCCTCAACTCTTTGGCCAGTGCTTGTTTCTTGGAGTTCTTCGTCTCCATGGGTTGGCCCGCCAACATGGTCAACTCGTTGGTCAGTGCTCGCTTCCTGGAGATCGCTGTCTCCAGTGGGTTGTC
>NW_021253530.1:0-1769 GCF_002162155.2 Triticum dicoccoides
ATTATTATAAAAATCCGTTTTGCATAAAACTAAAGCATACATTCAGTAATGTTTCAGAAAGGACAATAGAATTGTGGGAACAAAAAATATTCTGATGTTTACAACCAAAACCAACAAACATAAGTGGTCAATACTTTCTTAAATATAGCGCATAATTATTGATCCGTAGAGAGAGCTAGCAGCATATGATGCGTATAATCATGTCATTTGGCCAAACAACAAAATAAACATTAGCCCATGAGTTTCTGTAGTGTTTGTTACTTTGACAAACACATGGTTTGTTCCCGTGCACTAACTCTAAATTATCCATGTGGAATTGTTAGACAATTGTACACCCTGAACATCAGAAATACAATGAATTTGTTATCATCCAAATAAATTATCAAGACACCCATTACAAAATATGACCTGGACAAATTCGGCAGCAGTACACCGTATCATCTCTTACCTATAACTAATTAATAAAAACATCTCTTTCTGGTACATCATAAAAAAATATCTCCCCTGAATCCAGCAGTAGCAGCCATTTAGGAAGACTTATTTGTCTAATAATCCCATAAATCAAGTGGAAGTTCCATTAAATATCCAAATGATTATATACAGATGAGACACATCACTGTTGATCACTGATGCCATGCGATGCACACCGCTGTACAAAATTTAAAATAAAATAAAACATATATCTTCACGAAATGTAAAACAAAACTGGACTATATATATAGCTGAACCGAGAACCTTTTGAACATGCACCAAAATTACATGTTGTTTTTAATTAGAAAGAGAAACAAAAATCTTGTATGCACCGAGATCTCCTTGGTTTGAAACTCCAAGGAATAACAATCTGCCAAATTATAAGCTGAAGCAGGCAATCGTAGTTCCTTTTTGTCGGCATTCGTCAAATCATAGTGCCGAAGGTGTTATTCAAAAGACCATATCTTAAAAAATGTGACCATGCCGAAGGTGAAACTTTCTCCCAAAACTGGCACTTTTGGCGACATGGTCAGACAACCACACTGCAACATTACCGTCTCAGTTTTTTCCCTAGGAAAGATACAATTAATGTCATGCCCGTACACAGTATGAACGGATCTGTACGTCCATTGATCATGGTGCACACCTGTTGTGACCTTTGCTGAAGCACCATTACCCTGGCGCCCAACACCTTTTCCTGCAAGCAGTGAACAGCTGACGTAGAAGATCAGGAAACAAAATTTTCATCATGTTGGATATACTAAAATAACTATTTCGTTACAATTAGTGCTACTGTCATCTTCAGGATTTGGGGAGTTGCCTAATGCACTACAAATAAATCAAACCAGCTGGCTGGCAACAACCTGTGGCAGTATGTCCAACAATTAAATCTAAACAAACTGCGGTACTCGACAGAAACCGTACCAGTGAGCTTACCTGAGATCATCAAGAGTCTGTGATCTCCGATTCAGGGATTACCTGCGACATGGGAAGTCATATGTGGCTTTGCCACCTTGCGTGGGCAGGGCACAATACATCATTTATATTTCTAGTCTTACTGAAATCCAATCATCTATGTATGCATATATTTATTTCATCTATGCATGGTCAAGTGTCTAACTATGCATCCATTAATCCTACTTATCCATCAGTTTCATATGTGTATCACCAAAGGTACAATCGAGATAAATCATGGGACTTAAAGAAGAGATCAGACCTGACACTAAAGAGGCTAGAGCATGACCACAGTATATTTGTCTAGACAGTGGTTTGAGGCAGTATGTTTCGAGGCGCATGAT
>NW_021253531.1:0-1225 GCF_002162155.2 Triticum dicoccoides
TGGAGGAGAATACTTAAGTCACGAATTTGGTACACACTTAAGGAAATGTGGAATCGTTTCACAACTCACGCCGCCTGGAACACCTCAGCGAAACGGTGTGTCCGAACGACGTAATCGCACTCTATTGGATATGGTGCGGTCTATGATGTCTCTTACCGATTTACCGCTATCATTTTGGGGATACGCTCTAGAGACAGCTACATTCACTTTAAATAGGGCACCGTCTAAATCCGTTGAGACGACACCGTATGAATTATGGTTTGGAAAGAAACCTAAGCTGTCGTTTCTAAAAGTTTGGGGATGCGATGCTTATGTCAAGAAACTTCAACCTGAAAAGCTCGAACCCAAGTCGGAAAAATGCGTATTCATAGGATACCCTAAGGAAACTGTCGGGTATACCTTCTACTTAAGATCCGAAGGCAAGATCTTTGTTGCCAAGAACGGATGCTTTCTGGAAAAAGAGTTTCTCTCGAAAAAGTAAGTGGAAGGAAAGTAGAACTCGATGAAGTACTACCTCTCGAACGGGAAAGTGGTGCAGCTCAGGAAAATGTTCCTGTGATGCCCACACCAACTGAAGAGGAAAACATTGATGATGATCAAGGTACTTCGGATCAAGTTACTGCTGAACTTCGTAGGTCCACAAGGACACGTTCCGCACCAGAGTGGTACGGCAACCCTGTCCTGGAAATCATGTTGTTAGACAACAATGAACCTTCAAACTATGAAGAAGCGATGTCGGGCCCGGATTCCAACAAATGGCTTGAAGCCATGAAATCCGAGATAGAATCCATGTATGAAAACAAAGTATGGACTTTGACAGACTTGCCCGATGATCGGCGAGCGATAGAAAACAAATGGATTTTTAAGAAGAAGACGGACGCGGATGGTAATGTTACCATTTATAAGGCTCGACTTGTCGCTAAGGGTTATCGACAAGTTCAAGGGATTGACTACGACGAGACTTTCTCTCCCGTAGCGAAGCTGAAGTCCGTCCGAATCATGTTAGCAATTGCCGCATACTATGATTATGAGATATGGCAGATGGACGTCAAAACAGCATTCCTTAACGGGCATCTTAAGGAAGAACTGTATATGATGCAGCCGGAAGGTTTTGTCGATCCTCGGAACGCTAACAAAGTATGCAAGCTCCAGCGATCCATTTATGGACTGGTGCAAGCATCTCGGAGTTGGAACATTCGCTTTGATGAGATGATCAAAGCGTTTG
>NW_021253532.1:0-780 GCF_002162155.2 Triticum dicoccoides
GCATAGCATGTGCGAAAGAGTAGAGAGAGTCATGGCAAAAACTAGACGCACTTCGTGTACAAACTGGACAATGTCTTTCGGAGTATCAGTGTTTCGGACGAGAACTCATCTGTTACACGGGCACTTCAATGTTTTTTAAACTTATTTGAAATCCCGACTTCTTTTGCGTTCAGTATGCAACATTCAAAGCGGCGTCATCAATTTCCAACATGTTCTGACATCATTTGCTATTTTCAGTCATTTACCGATTTGTTTAGAGAGCTCAATGATCGTGAAATTGAAAATCACTACAGTATGAACTATGAAAATGTTGAAACTTGCCACGGTATCATCATTTCACCCACATAGCATGTGCAAGAGAGTAGAGATGGTCACGGCAAAAAATGGACACACTTCGTGTACTGACTAGACAATGTCTTTCGGAGTATCAGGGTTTCGGACGAGAACTCATCTGTTACATGGGCACTTCAATGTTTTTTAAACTTATTTGAAATCCCGACTTCTTTTGCGTTCAGTATTCAGCATTCAAAGCAACGTCATCAATTTCCAACACGTTCTGACATCATTTGCTATCTTTCAGTCATTTACTGAATTGTTTAGAGAGCTAGATGACCGTGAAATTGAAAATCACTACAAAATGAACTCCGAAAATGTTGAAACTTGGCATGGTATCATCATTTCACCCGGATAGCATGTGCGAAAGAATAGAGAGGGTCACGGCAAAAACTGGACACACTTCGTGTACAAACTGGAGAATGTCTTTCGGAGTATCAGGGTTTC
>NW_021253533.1:0-3884 GCF_002162155.2 Triticum dicoccoides
GAGAGAGAGAGAGAGAGAGAGAGAGAGAGAGAGAGAGAGAGAGAGATGGTACCCATAGTATCTACGAATGAAATTAGCTCTAGCATTCATCGGACCTAGCCACTAGCCTGAAAATAGTACTAGGGGTTTAAATGATCCACTTCTATTACCTAAGGAACCCCAAGGCCTATCTATATCCATCTTAAACTTTTCATTGATCATCGAGACTGGTCTTCATGTATTGTTCTATCTCTTTTTTGTGTGCCAAAATCTGTCTAAATTCTCCCAATAGTATCTACCCTTACAACAATGCGAGAAAGTTGGTGACACAACATTCTCACTTTGTTTGTTTTCAAACAAAAACCACTTCGAGAATATATAGGCATGGGAGACATAAGGAAAGAAAGAGTCATAGGTGATGTCGAATCTTTTACAGAAATTTTGCAACCACCTTATAGTGTAATCTTTTATCCACCTATCCACTGAAGATCTTCTACTCCCACCCTTCCCTTACGCAGCCCATATGTCGATGTAGCTCTACACACCTTCACCCTCATCATAGCCCCACCTTCTGCATTGTGCCTAGTCAACTTGCAGGCCTTAACATTAGTCTACGGTGTCCAAGGCGGGTTCACACACAGAGCGGTAGTTGATCTCCATGGCGCAGTCGGCAATCTTTGCCAATCTTTATTAACCTCCATGGAAAAGAACACAATAGTCAGTATTACAATAGGGCTCATGATCGGTATTTGTGACCATGAATTATCTGGAGATCTTGTTCTAGTGACACCAGAATTTTTAGTTCCAAAAACTAAAATGTATCATCAAAGAAAACATATTTTTCTTTGTAGCATTAGAGTGATTTGTTAAAATAAAACAATGAAAACATAGTTTGCTTTGTATATAACATTAGGCTGGTATATAACATCAAAATAAATGCTTTATGAATCAAAGCTGTTTGATATAACAAAAAAGTAAGTTATGGAATTTGTCCCACTTTCTGATTCTTGGACAAGTCTAGAACCATAAAAAAATTATCCATGTTTTTTATTGTGGTTTATTTTTATGATTATATTTCAGTTGACACAGACGACCATGCATGGTAGACAGTCCAAAATGTACTTGTGCTTGTTGATTAAGGAGTTGTTACCATGCATAAGAGAATGAATTCCTGATGGATGATGAACAAGCAGAGTTGTAAGCTCTATTACATGCATCTTATGTACCCAGGCGTAAAAGAATAATGTGTTGATGTACTCAAATGGCACGTAAGGTCAGTAGTATGAAAATTGTGTGAACCTAGTAGCTAGTTAGATTGAATTAAGGGAACTACAACTACCAAGTTGGATTCACTCTTTGTATTAGTTCATGCCTTGTGTCTTTGTTACAAAGGACGAACTGAAAATACACTCTAATTTACATAGCTGGCAGTACTAAATAGGTAGAAAAAATAGTTGTTGTAAGATGGGAGTTTGTAAATTCAAAGACACACTTGTAATATCTACAACAACAAACAAATGCCATGATGCAATCCCAGTCAAGACTTTTTTGCTGGTCATCTTGATATCAAGGATTATAAGAATATATTGTAAGTTGGTGAGGCGCCAATACAACACCAACACCAGGGATGGTTCTGAAGCTGTGTTGCCATTCCAGGTTTTGGTGAATGAAACCAGAAGGTCCAGAGTCCCAGGGTTTGTCATTCCCTACAAACAAGGTAAGTTGGCGTCAAAGGTTCCGTACACGCAAAAGAAGCTTCAGACAAAGAATGCACAATGAGCAGGGCCTTGGGAACACTTGACCAGCATTACCAAGTAACAAGTTAGACTTTTCTTATCTCCGTTGCTAGCTACTCACTCGGTCCCAAAATAAGTGTCTTAGCTTTAGTACAACTTTTTAATAAAGATAGTATAAAGTTGAGACACTTATATTTGGACGGAGGAAGTATCTTGCTTAATAATCTGGTCATGGTCGCCAGAAGGAAACGGAAGGGTCCAAATTCTTTCTACCAAGAAAACTATTCCCTTTTAGCAAACACCACATGCATATATGGATATTTACTTGTCATCTCTTCACCAGCCATCTTGTTGTATATCGTTGCCATGCATGCTGTATTATCAAAGTCTAAACTCGTACAAGAGAACAATAATGTATACGCATACCAAACTATTATAAGTTTGACCAAGTACAAACAAGAGAACACTAGTATAATACGATACCAAATGAGCATCACTCGAACATTATGAAATTTATTTTTATAAATTACCGCTTTCATGTTGTAGATACTAATACCCTTCCTTGTAAATTTCGTTAATTTTAGGATAATTTGACTTAGGACAAACTGGAGGTAGTACAAGGCCATATGCCTGTCAACGGTCAAGGAGGAATGCAATAATTTACCACAATAGAATACAGCCAGACATAAATCAATATTTACACTTGTCTCGGTGGACAAGTAGATAAACCATCTAAATTTACCATGTGCTCCATTTTGTTTGGGCCGTCTATGGCAAGGTATTATTTATTTTATTTTAGGTGCAACCACGCAGGAGTCAAGTCAGGTTAGAGTATTTTCCCCATTGAACAGTAACAAGCAAATGCAACAAGAGTGATTAAATTTTTTGCTAGGTAGCCGCCTACGCTCCAGGTTAAACTAATCCAACCAAGTTAACTGACCAGGTTGCAATCATAAAAATCATGGAAACATGGTTAAAGTTGAGAACAAGCAATTCTGCAAAAGAAGAAGGCCGACGGCTTGAATACATTACACACATAGTCTCTGCATATTAGCAGAGATCATTAGCAAGCAATATGCTAAGGATAACTGGCCTCTTCCTGGAATCAAGGACTATGAGTCGAGCGACTAGGTGTCTCAACTCAGTTCGTCCAGGTAGTCGATCGACTACTCAACTAGTCAAGCAACTAAATATTTTGTAAAAAGGCTCATTGTCAGGTGTTTGGTCTAGAGGATTTGCTGAAACCTAACTCTAGAACGAGCCCTCCAGTACAACACCCATCCGCGGCCCCTCTGCCCTCTCATCTCCCCGCAGTCACTGCCGGTGGCCACCAGAAAGATCCTGCTGCCAGCTGTTGCTGCCCTACTCCTCCCCTGCCCTCAAGCAATTCATGTTGTTACTGCTCTCCTCCTCTGCCGGCTCATCTCCCGCACTTGGTGCTGCTCTGCTCCTCGTCAGGCTCGACCTGTGCCGCTTGGTCCTGCTACTCCCTCTGCTCTCCCCCGGATGTTGCTCTGCTCCGCCCCGAATTACTTGTCGCATAACACTTTGTCTTCGTTACAACCCACCAGACACATCAACGGCCCAGATTTGACTATATCCCTTTGTAAAAAAGAGGAGGATGGGAAATCCTGTGCGCGCGGCGTAACTCACCGTACCCGGCCATGCGGCCGTACGATGCCTTGTACATCCGTGCGTGTCTACTGTACGCCGTGTCAAATCTCGGACGGTCCACGCGCAAAACCTAACCACCAGCACCACCCGCACGCATTACTTTGGTGCAGACTGCGGAGCAAGCCATTACTCCAGCGCAGCAAAGAGTCCCATCAACCGCCGGCCTAGCGAAGAGTCCGTCGACCGCCGTAGTGGGGCGCGTGGATCTGCGTGTGGCAGCGGTCCACGCGCGGCGTTGATTCACAATCTTGTCCACCTGTGCACACCGACCTCTTCACCGACGACTCCGCTCTCACCTTCCTTCACCGAGGAATCCCTTCTCCCCCTCTATTACCGGCGATGGTGTGCCCGGACCTAACGCTGGAGGAGGCGGAGGAGCTCACCCACTTAGTCATCCCCGTCACCCCTGACGGCCGACTGCCGTTCAGGTGGCGGCTGAGCGTCGACGGCGTGTGGGTAGCGCCGGTGCCTGAGGTCGGCACCCACATTTACGCG
>NW_021253534.1:0-822 GCF_002162155.2 Triticum dicoccoides
TGGACATATTAGATACCTGAACCTGTTGGTTTGATGATCTTGAAAATACTGTGGAGTATGGCACTTAACACTGATCTTTATCCTACTCACTTCGATAATTCTTTATTGTTTTATTGTTTATTATACAGGAAGGCATAATCTGTGGAGTAGTTCAATGGATTGATTTTGAATGGCCAGACTCAATGGAGAAGGCATTGGCCAAGTTATGGGATATGTATGAGGAGATCAAGTCAGCTAGGACCAATGACAATCTAGAGAGTTCCTTTGCTATTCACAACCTGACAGAAGAGAAGAAGAAACTACGGGAGAATTATGACAGTTTGTATGCTGATGTGAATGCTCTCTTGGATGCCCAACAGCAGAGGGGTTTGGAGTTGAACAATCAAAAGGAGCAGAAGGAATGTATTGATGTGAAGATTGCAGAGCTAGAAACTGTAGTGGGTAACTTGAAGGAAGAGTTGTCAAAGAAAGAGGAGGAGAAGAAGAAAGTACAGGAGAACTATGACAGTTTGTATGCTGATGTGAATTCTCTCTTGGATGCCCAATAGCAGAGGGGTGTGGAGTTAAAAAATTAGAAGGAGCAGAAGGAATATGTTGATGTGAAGATTGCTGAGCTAGAAGCTATAGTGGGCAACTTGAAGGCGGAGCTGTCAAAGAAAGAGGAGGAGAAGATGAAGCTGCTGCAGAAGTATGATACTCTAAAGAACCTGACATGTGCTCAAGCCAATGTGATAAGGAACTTGAAGTTCAATCATTTGAAGAAGGAAAGGCTAACAAAAGAGAGGCTTAAATTGCAGCATCACATTTCTGAGCTTCAAAAGT
>NW_021253535.1:0-2697 GCF_002162155.2 Triticum dicoccoides
TTTACATTCTATTGTTATATCAACTGACCTCACTCTTTTAATATGCTTGGCTGACAATATAGCTGTAGGATAAATTCTCCTTACTAAAAATACACTTCCTTTGTGTTAAAGTTGTATGTAGGTCATTTAGTGAATGTCTGGAAAGTACACAAATGGTTTATGATTTGTATTCAAATATTTTTGTTGATTTTCTTATAAGAAAATCCTTCGAACCCTAAGATGCACTTTTATCAATGGAGGAAGGCCCATGCAATATCTTTCATGAAACGTAAGAAGGAGCTACACTTTAATGTACAAGTGCCATATAAGAAGTAAAGGAGCATTGCTGTTGAGAATGACGTTCTGGCTCTCCGGAGCGTGCGCTCGCGTGTGAATAGTAAACAACAAAATATAGTAAATGTTTTCAAAAAATTCTGAATTTTTTTGTAGAAGTTTGTGTTAGTGTCGCAAGCATTCTTGAATATTTTCATGCGAAACGGAGCAGCGGCATTTCGCGTGGTGAAAAAAACAAATTTTGGGTGACATTTTGGGGTAACATTTGGTGTTTATTTTGATTTACTTCACAGGACCAAAATATTTAATCTTTTTGCCTACAAATTTGTATGTAGCATTTGGATGTGAGAAAGAACACATATAATTATTTTGACATTTCAAAATATTTTCGCACGCAGGAGCGCGCTCTCCCGGGAGCACCAACGGATTTCCGTGCTACCGTAGACAACTGGTCCAAGAGGAGTTGTTTATAGCAAAGCAAGTCTGTGAGTCAGGAGAAATATATGTCCCTCGAACAAAACATTCCATGTCGTGAAGGAGGCATCCCGATCCGCGGATAGAGCATAGAATGAGTACCAAATTAATCATGAAAATTTATTGACATGGGAAAAACAAACCCTAATGTTAATGATCTATAACAAACATAAAGTATATATTTTTGAAAATCTGCTTGCGCACATGAATTAAAGATGTATCTCGCACACGTGATATTCTATTTACCATAATTTTGCGCTGACTATAGAACTATATTATTTCCAGCTGCATAACTAAATAAGTTTGTCTATGTAAACATAAATTTTATTCCAAGAACTTACAACAAATCAAATAATATATTCTCAAAATTTAGCTTCATAAAATCCTAGCCCGGCGCATCGAGTGGGCCACTTTGCTAGTGGATTAAATTTCGACCCAAAATTAAAATGCCACAAACTACACACCGAGGGGAATATACTAGAAAATCCCACAAAAATTAGAAACACCCAACCATTTATTTAGAAGACTAAACATTTATAGCCATTAGATGTGTTTTAAGTGAAAATAATTACCCACCATTGCCATTATGAGGGAAAACGTTTTGCCATGATGACATGAATAGGAATTTGCTAAAAAAACATGGATGAAGTGGGTGCATAGGACTTTCCAACAAAAATAAACCTAAGCTACATGTATCACGTGGGCTGTGGAAAAAAATATCCCTACCTAAGCTACATGTATTACACGGGCTGAGAAAAAGAAATATCCCTTTAATATTCCATCTACTGTACATGATGACATGCATAGGACTTTCCTAAACAAAAATGCATGCCGTGGGTGCACAGGACTTCCCTCCAAAAATAAAGCTAAGCTACATGTATCACGTGGGCTGAGGAAAAAAATATCCCTTTGATATTCCATCTACCGTAACTTCTCCAGTTCCTCCTCACGATGACCCTGTCGCTGCTGCCGCCGCCACCGCTCAGCCATGGCCCTCAACTTGCCTACGCTAGGATCTTTATTAGCTTCATCCATGGCTGGTGATGAAACATCTAAGAGCTGCACTTTCGTGCAACAACCTCTGTGTCGCTCTCCTTCAATAGTCTGTACTATGGCATGCAGATCAGGGTAAACGAGGTTGCAATCTCAGCAGGTGCATGCACTCATGGATGGAGCTATGTACATATTTGATGGTATTTGTATTTGTTGGATGACTTGCCTTACTGTTTCTTGTGTGTAGAAGCATGTGATATATTGAGGGAAACAGATGCAATTGATTGGTGAACTGGGACACAGTCCACCGGCTAATGAACCTGGAAGTTTAGAATCTCTATTCAGAATTAGAGATGTGCGCGCTCAAAAATTTAGATGGCTTTGTGTCCAACAAACAGATTTAATGAGGTTTCCAAAGAATATCTTCTTAGTGTATTTCAGCACTTCGGCTTCTGTGTCGATTGGTAACGGAGACAACTTTCTATTATGGCAGGATTATTCAATCAATGAGTTGTCTATGCCTAATATGGTACTGGTACGTGGCAAGTACTCCCTCCGTTCGGAATTACTTGTCTCGGAAATGGATGTATTTAGAACTAAAATATATCTAGATACATCCATTTCTGCGACAAGTAATCCCGAACGGAGGGAGTATGTTATAAATGCTCCATCTATTTCTGCACAATATATACAACTTAAAATCTCTTCTCAGCATCGGCAAATGCAAAACAAGGTCGAGGAAGGATACATAGTTGGCCGGCATTGTGTGCAACTACATGACTAAGACCATGGTAACCGTCACATGTAGTGCATGGCTCGGAGATTTTCTTTTTATAACATGTTTATACCTGCAGGTTGATGCTCAGTTAACACAAGCTTTTCATTTTTCTACAGAAATGAAGGCAAGTTGATGTCGTTCTTTTCGTGGGCTGCATGTTCCTCTCTCCGGACATTAAT
>NW_021253536.1:0-1022 GCF_002162155.2 Triticum dicoccoides
GTAAAACAGGCATAACTTCCTCATATGAAGTCCGTTTTGCTTCCGCGAGTACTCAAATGAAAGCTAGCGACGAGCCTCTTCTAAATAGTTGCAGAAGCATGTTCAATATTTGGCACCTCAAAATCGGCTTCTAAATAGGTCTTTTTGCCCTCCGAAGTTCACGAACACAACTTATTCCAGTTTTTCAGACCAGTTTTAGTATTTTTTGACTCCTCATATCAACTCGGAATTGAGTGATTCCTTTTGTGTTTGAAAGCTTGAGTCAATAACATTCTTGAAAAATTATCAAAAAAATTGGCACAAACTTTTCCAGAGGAAAGTTGGAGAGGAAGTTGTTGATATATCCTTCTTAGCTGTTGTTTCATATCATTATCTTTACTGCTATTGTGATCTTCACTTATATCTTGCTGTCGAGAGATACTTCATATCCTTTATTGATGCTAGTTGTGCTACGCCGTGACCTCATTAGTGCTCTAGGCTCGCATCTCTAGTCTAGTCTAGCCTAGGACCAGCACAATACCGTCGTTGAGCGTTTATTCAACATTGCATCTCTGAATTGATTATTGCTAATCTTTTGCTACCATATATAGCCAACCCAGCTCCACATATTTCTACACCGTGTGTGTGTACATTCCCCTAGCAATTGCTTTACACAATCTTCGGAGTTATTTGACACTGCTGGTTTCCTGTCACCACCTGCCGCATGGTCAGAACTTGTAAGATATTGATATTTGCTTTACTGTGAGCATTTTACAACCACATCCTAGTAGATCATAGGAACATTATTCTCGAATTTTGTTTCTTGTTTCTACTAATCATGACAGGTTCCGGAGATAGAAGTTCTTGGACGACGGACACATCTTCACCATCACGAGAGTTGGGACAACACACACAAGCACATGGCCAGGTTATCTTTTTACCGTCATTTGAGGGTAGATTTAATCCTGCTATTTATCTAGCTTGGGAGCTTGAAGTAGAACAAGTTTTTAGTCACCATGACTTTTCTGAACTTGAGTGAGTGC
>NW_021253537.1:0-658 GCF_002162155.2 Triticum dicoccoides
AGAGCACACTTAGAGTTGCATAAGGCTGTCCAAACTAACGCATCAGCTCACATCACTTCGAAAAGACAAAAACTGAGCAAGGGAGCGTGGAGTAACCCAAGCTTGATGGCTTATGACACGAGGACGCAAGAACCAACCGAGAAGGTAGATCCGCCTGAAGCAAGAAGGAATAGAGAAAACGAACAACATATCAGCTCATAGACATTTCATCAAACAGGTCAGAAGCATCGTAACAAAAGAACACCTCACCTTCGTATGATAGCAATGAGCAACGGTAGATTGGAAGGAACATAGCAAACCGAAATGAGAGCAGCCCCGGCGATCCTGCAAGAGGAAAGAAAAGAGAAGAAAGAGAAAACGACGAATCAAATTACACGCGGCAGCAAGAACAGGAAAACATGGTCGGTTTCGTGAAAGAGAACACAACTCCACCGCTACTGCGCATCGACTGAGGGCGAGTCGACCTACGCCGGGAGCGAGGGGGAGGGGAACTCGGGTTGAAAAGGACGACATTGAGCACACCAACGGCGTCCCCTAGCCGGCTGCGCCGCCTCCGTGACGAACCAGGGCCGGCCTCCTCCTTCACCCTTCGCCAGCCTCCTCCCTCTTCCCTATAGCTTGAGCACACCGCGATGGCCTGATGCTTCTTGGCATTGTC
>NW_021253538.1:0-1349 GCF_002162155.2 Triticum dicoccoides
CAATGGAAATAACTAAGTATTGGAAGATTAATATGGTGGAAGATAGACCCGGGGGTCATAGGTTTCACTAGTGGCTTCTCTCAAGAGCATAAGTATTACGGCGGGTGAACGAATTACTGTCGAGAAATTGATAGAATTGAGCATAGTTATGAGAATATCTAGGTATGATCATGTATATAGGCATCACGTCCGTGACAAGTAGACCAAAATGATTGTGCATCTACTACTATTACTCCACACATCAACTGCTACCCAGCATGCATCTAGAGTATTAAGTTCAAGAGAACAGAGTGATGCTTTAAGTAAGATGACATGATGTAGAGGGATAAACTCATGCAATATGATATAAACCCCATCTTTTTATCCTCGATGGCAACAATACAATACGTGTCGGTTCCCTTTCTATCACTGGGATCGCGCACCGCAAGATTGAACCCAAAGCTAAGCACTTCTCCCATTGCAAGAAAGATCAATCTAGTAGGCCAAACCAAACTGATAATTTGAAGAGACTTGCAAAGATAAACTAATCATACATAAAAGAATTCAGAAGACAATCAAATATTGTTCATAGATAATCTGGATCATAGACCCACAATTCATCGGATCTCGACAAACACACCGCAAAAGAAGATTACATCGAATAGATCTCCAAGAAGATCGAGGAGAACTTTGTATTGAGATCCAAAGAGAGAGAAGAAGTCATCTAGCTAATAACTATGGACCCATAGGTCTGAAGTAAACTACTGACACATCACCGGAGAGGCCATGGAGTTGATGTAGAGGCCCTTCGTGATCAATGCCCCCTCCGGTGGAGCTTCGTAAAAGGCCCCAAGATGGGATCTCTCGGGTACAGAAGGTTGCGGCGGTGGAATTAGGTTTTCGTGGTGCTCCTGGATGTTTCAGGGTACGTGGATATATATAGGAGGAAGAAGTACGTTGGTGGAGCAAGGAGGGGCCCACGAGGGTGAAGGGCGCGCCCAGGGGGTAGGCATCCCCAAGGCCTACCTTGTGACCGCCTAGTTTGTTTCTTGATGCACACTCCAAGTATCCTGGATCACGTTTGTTGAGAAAATCACGTTCCCGAAGGTTTCATTCCGTTTGGACTCCGTTTGATATTCCTTTTCTTTGAAACCCTAAAATAGGCAAAAAAACAACAATTTGGGCTGGGCCTCCGGTTAGTAGGTTAGTCCCAAAAATGATATAAAAGTGTAAAATAAAGCCCATTAACATCCAAAATAGATAATATAATAGCATGGAGCAATCAAAAATTATAGATACGTTGGAGAAGTATCAAGCATCCCCAAGCTTAATTCCTGCTCGTCCTCGAGTTGGTAAATGATAAAAGAATT
>NW_021253539.1:0-393 GCF_002162155.2 Triticum dicoccoides
ATGACTATATCTCGCCGCATCTCAAAGTGGGTCTGTCCAACTCGGTGATTTCCATCCCCGAGCCCATACTATCAGTTTAGCATCTCCATGCACATGACATGTGAAACATAGTCATCAACTAGGTCGTATACTAGTCAAGGATATGTGTCCGCATAACCTTATCAACTAGGGACCATTAGAACAATCATCATACAATACATAGTTCCACAAACAAGTCACATACTTATTGATACATATCATTGATGATGTTCAAGGACAATACAAAGGATTCATGAATACATATGGAAATATCATCATCACATGATTGCCTCTAGGGCATATCTCCAACAGTGGGTAAGTAGTGGTGGGCAGGGTGAGTAAATATAGGCGCGATGGAGAGGAGGAAGAGTGACA
>NW_021253540.1:0-1569 GCF_002162155.2 Triticum dicoccoides
CAGTGACCGTTTCCCTTGCAATAAAAGCACTCAGTCTTAGGTTAGGGTCCGTGCTTTGGCTTCTTCCCGGCAGCTGGCTTACTGGGCGCGGCAACTCCCTTGCCGTCCTTCTTGAAGTTTTTCTTACCCTTGCCTTTCTTGAAACTAGTGGTTTTATTGACCATCAACACTTGATGTTCCTTTTTGATCTCCACCTCCGCTGATTTCAGCATTGAAAATACCTCAGGAATGGTTTTCACCATCCCCTGCATATTGTAGTTCATCACAAAGCTCTTGTAGCTAGGTGGGAACGACTGAAGGATTCTGTCAATGACCGCCTCATCCGGGAGGTTAATGTCCAGCTGAGACAAGCGGTTGGGCAACCCAGACATTTTGAGTATGTGCTCGCTGACAGAACTATTCTCCTCCATCTTACAACTGTAGAACTTGTTGGAGACTTCATATCTCTCGACCTGGGCATGAGCTTGGAAAACCATTTTTAGCTCTTGGAACATCTCATATGTTCCGTGCTGCTCAAAACGTTTTTGGAGCTCCGGTTCTAAGCTGTAAAGCATGCCGCACTGAACCAGGGAGTAATCATCAACACGCGACTGCCAGGCGTTCATAACGTCTAGATTCGCTAGGACGGGTGCTTCACCTAGCGATGCTTCAAGGACATATGCTTTCTTGGCAGCTATGAGGATGATCCTCAAGTTCCGGACCCAGTCCATATAATTGCTACCATCGTCTTTCAGCTTGGTTTTCTCTAGGAACGCGTTGAAGTTGAGGTTGACATGAGCGTTGGCCATTTGATCTACAAGAAATTTTGCAAAAGTTTTAGACTAAGTTCATGATAATTAAGTTCATCTAATCAAATTATTTAATGAACTCCCACTCAGATAGACATCCCTCTAGTCATCTAAGTGATACATGATCCGAGTCAACTAGGCCGTGTCCGATCATCACATTAGACGGACTAGTCATCATCGGTGAACATCTTCATGTTGATCGTATCTTCTATACGACTCATGTTCGACCTTTCAGTCTCTTGTGTTCCGAGGCCATGTCTGTACATGCTAGGCTCATCAAGTCAACCTAGGTGTTTTGCATGTGTAAATCTGGCTTACACCCGTTGTAGTGAACGTTAGAATCTATCACACCCGATCATCACGTAGTGCTTCGAAACAACGAACTTTCGCAACGGCGCACAGTTAGGGGAAACACTTTCTTAAAATTATTATGAGGGGTCATCTTATTTACTAACGTCGTTCTAAGCAAATAAGATCCAACATGATAAACATCACATGCAATCAAATAGTGACATGATATGGCTAATATCATTTTGCTCCTTTTGATCTCCATCTTCGGGGCGCCATGATCATCATCGTCACCAGCATGACACCATGATCTCCATCATCGTGTCTCCATGAAGTTGTATCGCCAACTATTACTTCTACTACTATGCTAACGGTTTAGCAATGAAGTAAAGTAATTACATGGCGTTATTCAGTGACACGCAGGTCATACAATAAATAAAGACAACTCCTATGGCTCCTGTCGGTTGTCATACTCATCGACATGCAAGTCATG
>NW_021253541.1:0-400 GCF_002162155.2 Triticum dicoccoides
CAGGGGTTATGTGGGATAAAAAATTTCTTTTGCGAGGGATAAATACATCAACGTTCTACTTTTTTTGGTAAACGTTTGCGTTCGGCGCGCCAGCCAAATGCAGCGCTGGTGGAGGGCGAGCCGTGCAATCTATTTTCAATCGTACGCCTCGCGATCCCTCCGTGCTCAATACAGCTAGGCCCACAAATCGTTTTTTTCTCTATGCAACCTTATCCTCTTAACCGTTTGTCCTCATCCCTTCCTTCTTCCTCGCAGCAAGCTCCTCTGCGGCTGTCATGGCCGCTACCTCCGGTGACAAGCCAACTCCTCGCAGGCCTCGGCCACGGCCATGACGATGCTGCGGTCCTGACACCCATGGCCGCCGCTGCTGGGGGTGCCGTATCCGGGCAAACCTGCAGGC
>NW_021253542.1:0-2576 GCF_002162155.2 Triticum dicoccoides
GAGCCAACCGCGCCAATCGAGGATGGGTGGTTGGACACCGCCCCGGGGGCTGCAATCTCTATGGCGATCGAGCCGAACACCAGCCCTATTCTCTGTGAAGCCCGTGACTCCAAGGAGCCGGACTCCTCTCCAGACTCCGAGCCCTCCGCGCCCCTACCAATCGAACCCGATTGGGCGCCGATCAGGAGTTCACTGCCGTGGACATCTTTCAGCACTCGCCCTTCGGCGATATTCTGAATTCACTAAAGTCTCTCTCTTTATCAGGAGAGCCCTGGCTGGACTATGGTCAACAAGGTTGGGATGCAGATGATGAAGAAATTCAAAGCCCACCCACCACCCACTTCGTAGCCACTGTCGATAATTTAAACGACGTGCTCGACTTCGACTCTGAAGACATCGACGGTATGGACGACGATGTAGGAGATGAACATGAACCAACACCTATAAGGCACTGGACAGCCATCTCATCTCATGATGTATACATGGTGGACGCACCCAAAGGAAGCGACGACGAGGAACACAGGGATGCAACGAGGGATCGTTCACTCGAAAAGCAATTAAAGTGGCAACGTAAGCGCCGCTCCAAGCCCCGTCTCGATAGAGACAGCAACCATACAGACCCAGCCATAGAGCAGGACGAGCCGGCGGACGACGAACATGCCTTCGAGCAACCGTCCGAACAGGGCAACTTGGATAAACAAACCGAACACCCCGTCCCTGGCGGAAACAACAGTCCGAACGACCTTACGCCGGATAGGCTCATGGAGCAGAAGAACCTCCACAAAAGGCTCGTCGCCACTGCGCGTAGCCTGAAAAAGCAGAAGCGGAAGCTCAAAACTGCGGAAGATGCACTCAGAATCAGATGGAGCAAAGTACGCAACACCGCAGACAAATATGGCGGCAGTCGTCGCACAAAAAGCTATCCAAAGCGAAAGCTACTGCCTGAATTTGACGAGGAGGCCTTAGAGCCTCCGCAGTCAAAAAGATGGCCCAGCCAGATCTATCTATGGGCCAAGAAAGCAAGCTCTAGTAAGCAATGAAACACAACAAATATCCGAACATCATGGTACACCCAAATACAGGGGTGCCGCACACCCCCTATGTTTCACCGATGAGGTGCTGGACCATGAATTTCCAGCGGGATTCAAGCCCGTAAACATAGAGGCGTACGACGGAACAACAGACCCTGGGGTCTGGATCGAGGATTATATCCTCCACATACACATGGCCAGAGGAGATGACCTCCACGCCATAAAATACTTACCCCTCAAGCTTAAAGGGCCAGCCCGGCATTGGCTCAAAAGCCTTCCCGAAAACACCATTGGAAGTTGGGAAGATCTTGAGGATGCTTTCTGGGCAAATTTTCAAGGGACCTATGTCCGCCCTCCGGATGCAGACGATCCCAGTCACATAACTCAACAGCCCGGAGAGTCAGCCCGGAAATTCTAGAACAGATTTCTTACTAAAAAGAATCAGATAGTCGACTGTCCGGACACCGAAACCCTAGCAGCTTTTAAGCATAACGTTCGAGACAAATGGCTCGCCAGACACCTCGGCCAAGAAAAGCCAAGAACAATGGCCACATTAACAAGCCTCACGACCCTCTTTTGCGCAGGAGAGGACAGCTGGTTGGCAAGATGTAGCACCAGCGACCCAAGTACATCCGAAGTTAGGGATGGAAACGGAAAACCCCGACGCAGCAAGGACCAGCGCCGGAATAAGGGAAACAACCCAAAGAGCATGGCGGTCAACGCCGGATTCAAAAGCTCGCGACAGAATCAGAGAAAGCCGCCCCTCAAGGATAACAGGGATGAGCTATCCAACTTAAACAAAATCTTGGACAAGATATGTCAAATACACAGTATTCTCGGGAAGCCTGCGAACCATACCCACAGAGATTGTTGGGTTTTCAAGCAATCCGGCAAACTCAACGCCAAACACAAGGGGCTCGACACACCAAGTGAGGACGATGACGAACCCCACAAGCAGAGCACCAGGAAACAAAAGGATTTCCCACAAGAAGTCAAAACAGTAAACTTACTTCACGTGACGAACAAAATGGCGCCAACAGAGATACGCGCCATACGGCCTATCCCAAAGGAGTCTCGCCAATGGTTGTTAAAACCGATCACCTTCGACCATCAGGATTAATCTAGGAGTATCCAAAACGCAGGCTGGACTGCATTGGTATTAGATCCAATAATCGGCGGACTCCACTTTACAAATGTCCTGATGGACGGCGTCAGTGGTCTAAACCTGTTATACCAGGACACAATCCGCAACATGGGGATAGACCCAACAAAAATTCGCCATAGCAAAACCTCCTTTCAAGGGGTAACGCCAAGCCCGGATGCCCGTTGCATGGGTTCTCTCCGGCTAGAAGTTAGGTTCGGCTCCCCGATAACTTCCGTCGCGAACAACTAACTTTCCACATCGCCCCATTCTCAAGTAGCTATCAAGCACTGCTGAGACACAAAGCTTTCGCCCGCTTTAACGAAATACCGCATTATGCATCTCTTACGCTTAAGATGCCCGGTCCACGAGGCATCATCTCATTAAAGGGAAAACATTGAGTG
>NW_021253543.1:0-1486 GCF_002162155.2 Triticum dicoccoides
GATTTTCACTCTTATTCGTCTCCTGTTTTGCTTTATTAGCTCTATTAATATCATCTTTCAAAATGGAATCAGGAGTCATAGGAAGCAAAGTAATATTTTTATCCTTATGAACAAGAGTATAGTGATTGTTTCTACCATGGTGTACAGAATTTTTATCAAATTGCCATGGTCTACCAAGTAATAAGGAACATGCTTGCATAGGTACCACATCACAATCAACATAATCAGCATATGTAGAGATACTAAAATGCACACGAACAGTACGTGTTACCTTAACCTTGCCGCTGTTGTTGAACCATTGGATGTAGTAAGGATGTGGATGTGGTCTTGTGGTGAGAGAAAGCTTCTCCACCATCTCCATGCTAGCCAAGTTGTTGCAGCTCCCTCCATCTATGATGACGCGCACAGAACGTTCCTTCACAACTCCCTTGGTATGGAACAAATTGTGCCTCTGATTTTGCTCAGCTTGTATGATCTGCACACTCAAAACACGTTGAGCAACTAAACATTCATACCTGTCAGCGTCTTCAGGAGCCATGTATTGCGTCTCATGATCAGAATCATCTCCACCATGTTCTTCACGTGTAATAAGAGCCAAAGTCTCCTCATCATAGTCACTAGCGGACTCATATCCACCATCCGCGGTAGCAATCATCACACGCGGAGATTTGCATTCCCTCGCATAATGACCTCCTCCCTTACAACGACGACAAATAATATCACTTGTGTGCCCTGTTGATGCCATGGAAGAAGAAGAATGCTGTGCAGGCCCCGCAGGTGCGCTCTTGGCAGATAATGGTGGTTGTGCCTGTTTTCTTGTATCACGGCTGGAGGTGGTACCGGATGGAGGTGCTGGTGCAGTTGAAGTAGAAGATGCACGTGGTGTCCATGATGAAGGTCGGCCCGCAAAAAAGTTAGTTCGCCCCAATGCTTGTCGATCCTGCACTTCACGTTCATCTTTATAAGCAAGATGGAATAAACGAGTGATATTAGTATACTCCTTATAGTCTAGAATGGTTTGAATCTCTCTATTTAATCCACCTAGAAAACGTGCAAGCATAGCTTCATTCTCCTCAACAATACCACATCTAATCATGCCAGTTTGTAATTCCTGATAATATTCTTCTACGGAATTTTTCCCTTGTCTTAAACGCTGCAATTTTTGAAGCAATTCACGTTGATAATATGGTGGAACCCAACGCGTACGCATAGCAGTTTTCAAAGCAGCCCAAGTAGTTGGAATAGGATATAATCTACAATGTTCAGACCACCATACACATGCAAAACTAGTGAAAGCACAAACAGCAGCAGCAACTCGTCTCTCCTCAGGATATTGTAAACATGTAAATCGTTGTTCAGTTTCTAACTCCCAAGTAAGATATATATCAGGAACATATCTACCCTCAAATGGTGGAATATTCAATTTCAGTTTAGGAATATGGACATCATCTCGTACCTGAGGTGGTGGTGCAGGCCTACCATTACG
>NW_021253544.1:0-2669 GCF_002162155.2 Triticum dicoccoides
AGGGACCAATATTATAGTTCTTGGGAAATATTCCAACCATCATATCTGCCTGAGACTCAGATCTGGTTGGTGTCAGGATAATCCAGACTCATCGAGTCTAGGAAGAAAAATGAAAGTTTGCAACACAAATCGACGAGATGACGTTGCGAGATCCTCAGGAAATGAACTACGATAGCAAGCTCCAAAACATGAGCTGGTTCTGCTACAAACATGTGAACACGTTGTTCCAGACAAACATGATCACATGGTAGTCTTACAATAGAACACTACCGAGTTCTGGTAGGGAACCATCATTGAGGATATAGGAATCTTGTGCATGAACTAGTATTTGCACAGCAACTCCTTTTCCTTGAACAATTCAATTAGTGGCTTGGTGTGCTAGGGAATACATATGGAGTGGAGGTAATTAATCTACCAAACCATAGAATACATTTGCACATGCGTAATTGACTTGAGATGGTACCAGAGGAGATAAAACAAACTTTCTCAAACTCATGGTGGCAACTTGCACCAAATGCACATGAATTCGAGGAAGTCACTTCTTCCATCCAACATATGCTTCATGAACGGAACACGAAGGCATTGCTTACAAGGTTTCCAACACTAGGTTGATGTTCAACATGAATCATGGGGGAGACAAAATGCTGCTGATGGGCCCAACAGCAACTCATCGGAATTTCCATATCACTGGACTTCCACCATCATGTGAACACGGTGATAGCATTGGTCAGACTCAAAAGATATAATGGTGTATGCTCGAGGGATCAACCACGAGTAGGACAACATTACGAACATCGTTGGTTCTAACTTGATTTGACGATAGCCCACACTCAAATCAAAGGATTGATAAGACAATAGGTCCAGCAACTGATCACAGGGACCAATCGATGAAGATATCATCTTTCTTCAACACACACTACACAAGAATATCCCTTTGGAACGAACTAAGTCAGGCAAGCTTTTATCTTCCAACCCTCCAAGTTGTCGTTTAGCTTAACCAACTAGCTCAGGGATATCTAACACCGATTCTTGGAGAGAAGGTGGTTCACAAGAAACCAACTTGATCACGAGCTCAACATAGCGGTCAGGTGACAACCTAGTGATACTTTCGAGAAGATATTCGGAAAATCACGAACCACCGGTATGTTACTAAACCCGAGAACAATCTTGCTTTTAAGGGCAAGACGATATGATAAAAAGGGCGAGGGATTGCCAAAAATCCTAACTCATCAATCAAAGAGTGCACCAGGAAATAAGGACTAGGTAGCACAATCTATCTTAGAATGGTGATTCAAAAACCAACGTGCTAAGAATGAAAATATTGTCCATTTACTACCAAGCAACAGAGTTGCTAGCAGTATTGATTTCACACACCACGATTCACTTGTCGGCATTCCGGTTACAATAACACAGGAACCGAGGAATGAACAATGATGGCAAGAAGTATCACTGTACCAAGAGTTCATAGGATGGTGTGCAATTCCTACCATAGTCCCGATATAAAAGATGGTAATACTCCAAGGTAGAACAGAGCAAAGCTGGATTGGCATTTTGATCTGTGGAGTACAATTGTTTTGACCCAATCCTAGATATGGATGAGGTACTGGAGTTTGTTTCTCCTAGTCATCCTGAATAGAATGGCTTGACGGACCACAAGAATAATAGGCATCGATGAACGATTGCACACATACTCTTGACTATCAATTGATAGACGAGGGTCAGAAGACAACTAACGAGGGACAACCCAAAGGAACATATGTTTTCTGAGTTGTGGATGCATAGATTAGTATGTCGAGCAGAGCTCAACATGTTTCTTCCGGATAACCTATGCGGAAAGGTTGAACTGGCAGAGTCACAATATATAATGGAGAACTCATCAAGAGCATTCTGGTTGTGATCGTTCAGTCCAACGAGGAACTTCTGCCATAAGTGGTTCATGGTATTTGGAAGAAGAAGATACCACGGACTCCAAGGGCTATCGCAAAGGTTACTAATAACCTAAGGGAGCTAGCAATTACTATCAACATGAAGTAAGTAGGGTGAATCTCGGGTTCACAACCCAAGGAGTAGAATACCTACTACTAAGTAGCATCACGGGATGCTTTCGAGAATGATAGCCAGAATCATCACACTGGGAACACAAGGCACGACTGGATTACTAGGTGATCCCCTAAGACACCTAGGGTCATAATAATATCTCCAACATATATGTCAAGGTAACGGAGTACCTCAACTCACTGATTAGTGTGGTTAATCTGGCCCATGGGAACATTGAAACGGGAAGAAAGGATTTGCAAATGCATCAGACTACCTAGAAACCTGGGATGACTCGGACAGCATAACGGCTGTAAATGCTCAGAAAAGATTTGAGACATTCACAAAAATGGTGGCATAACCACTCAGAAGCACAATATCAAGGTTTCGAGATCAACAATTAACATACGGAAGTAGTAGGAACTGAACTGAGACTTAAATCCAATAATCTTATAAGTCCACTGATTAGTAACACGTGATCCTAATAGAAAGAAGAGATAGCCTAGTTCTTAATCCCCGTAGAAGAGAAGATGATGACTCAGATCAGAAGGCCATAAGGTATAAGGAGTAAAAAGAGCCTTACGTTCCATCCCACAATCAATTCCCTTATATAACTAAAGAATTTCTAGACTCAA
>NW_021253545.1:0-1406 GCF_002162155.2 Triticum dicoccoides
ATATATATATATATATATATATATATATATATATATATATATATATATATATATATATATATATATATCATGATCTTTCCAACACAATGTTCTTGCTAAAGGATAAAATGTAAAAAGGAAAGGTGAAGATCACAGTGAATCTTGCATAAGGGTAAGATATAAAAGTAAAAGATAAGCCCTTCGCAGAGGGAAGCAGAGGTTGTCATGCGCTTTCAGGGTTGGATGCACAAAATCTTAATGCGAAAGAACGTCACTTTATATTGCCACTTGTGATATGGACCTTTATTATGCAGTCCGTCGCTTTTATTTCTTCCACATCACAAGATCGTATAAAGCTTATTTTCTCCCATACTAATAAGTCATACATATTTAGAGAGTAATTTTTATTGCTTGCACCGATGACAACTCACTTGAAGGATCTTACTCAATCCATAGGTAGATATGGTGGACTCTCATGGAAAAACTGGGTTTAAGGGTGTTTGGAAGCACAAGTAGTATCTCTACTTGGTGCAAAGAATTGGCTAGCATGAGGGGGAAAGGCAAGCTCAACATGTTGGATGAATCATGACAATATACTTTATTTCAGATATAAGAAAACATAACCCATTACGTTGTCTTCCTTGTCCAACATCAACTCTTTAACATGTCATATTTTAATGAGTGCTCACAATCATAAAATACATCCAAGATAGTATATTTATATGTGAAACCTCTCTTTCTTTATTACTTCCTATTAATTGCAACGATGACCAAAACTATGTTTGTCAACTCTCAACAACTTTTAATCATCATACTCTTTATATGTGAAGTCATTACTCTCCATAAGATCAACATGATCTCTTTTATTTCTTTTTATTCTTTCTTTTTCTTTTATTCACTCAAGATCATAGCAAGATAATCAAGCCCTTGACTCAACACTAATCTTTATTATATAGCTCACGGACTCGATTACATAGAAGGATCATAAAGCAAAACTCAAAACTAGATCATACTAAAACTTTACTCTACTAGATCAAGAGATCACCAAAAGGATCAAACTAAGAAAAACGGTAAAGATAGGAGTGTGATGGTGATACGATACCGGGGCACCTCCCCCAAGCTTGGTAGTTGCCAAGGGGAGTGCCCATACCCATGTGATTAGATCTCCTTTGCCGGTGAAGAGGGTGGTGGAGTTGTTGTTGATGTGGGCTTGTCGTCCATCTTCCAAGGCATAGGCTCACCATCATAGAAGGATGATCGAGTCTCCGGGATCCTCAAATCTGCAGCCAAACTCATCCTCTTGAATCTATATTCATACTCACAGTTTTGGTTTTGCAGCTCATATATTTGGGCTTGGAGGTGCTCGATCTTCTCGTGAAGCTTGAAGATGGTCTCCCCAATGTTCTTGGCATCCAGCTTGTGGTTGT
>NW_021253546.1:0-1795 GCF_002162155.2 Triticum dicoccoides
ACGCTCACAGTAAAGCAAATATCAATGTCTTACAAGTTCTTACCATGCAGCAGGCGGTGATCGGCAACCAGCGGTGTCAAGTAACTCCGAATATTGAGTAAAGCGATTGCCAGGGGAGCGTACGTATACACGGTGTAGAAATATGTGGAGCTGGGTTGGCTATATATGGTAGCAAAAGATTAGCAATAATCAATTCAAAGATGCAATGTTGAATAAACGCTCAACGACGGTACTGTGCTGGTCCTAGGCTAGACCGGACTAGAGACGCGAGCCTAGAACACTAATGAGGTCACAGCGTAGCACAACTAGCATCAATGAAGGATACTAAGTAGCTCTTGACAGCAAGATATAAGTGAAGATCACAACGGCAGTGAAGATAATGATGAAAAACAACTGCCAAGCAGGATATACAACAACTCTCTCTCCAACTTTCCTCTTGAAAAGTTTGAGACAATTTTCTGATAAATTCTTTCAAAGAATACTAGTAACTCAAGCTTTCCAATGCAAAAAGAATCACTCAATTCCGAGTTGATATGAGGAGTCAAAGAATTCTAAAACTGGCCTGAAAAATTGGAACAAGTTGTGTTCACGAACTTCGGAGGGCAAAAAGACCTATTTAGAAGCCGATTTTGAGGTGTCAAATATTGAACTAGCTTCTGCAACTATTTAGATGCGGCTCGTTGCTAGCTTCAATTTGAGTACTCACGGAGCCAAAACGGACTTCGTATGAGGAAGATACACCTGTTTTACTGAACAGTGCACAAAACAGATTCCAATCCGAATTCAGGTACGAGATTGATTCTAGATAGATCCAAATTTTTTTTCTTCTCTCTTTTTTTTCTCACCCTTTTTTTTCTTTTTCTTCTCTCTCTTTTTCTTTTTTTTCTTTCCTTTTTTCTCTTTTTTTTCTCTATCTTTTTTTTTCTTTCCAAGACAAACTAGATAAGATGCAGATTGGATCAGGCGAAGATGTGAATGACCTCAACTATGATTATGACAATGAACAGTGCGTAGCACGTGGTGGAAATTAATAGATGGGATGGTGGACAGCGGAAGGGATAATGATGCAGCGGCGGCGTGACTAATGTGAACAGAACTCGAAACTCTAAAGGAACTAGACGCTAAGACCAGCAACTGACACGACGATGCAACCGATAATTCAACTATGCAAGCAATGAATAGAAAATTGCAAAGGCTCAGACTGGCTTGGATAAAGGATGAACAGGTCTAACTTTTTCTTGGACAATAGGTAAGAAAATAAATCTAATCTAGGAAAACTGGAAATTCTCACCGAGCAACCTGAAAACTGATACCACTTGCGAATATGTATGAAGTATTGATAATGGTGGGGATCCGAAAAGTGGTCTTGGTCTGGTCGTTGGACACAAACGAAGCACACGAAGTTGCAATGGCTAACTTTTAACTAAACAAATCCCAAGGAAAAGCTACTAGATGGATCTACTTATATAGGAGCAAGGGGTGGCGGCCAAGGAGGTGGGAGGACGTCCCAAGGCAGCCTAAAACTAAATCTAGGTCGTACAAGGCCAATGGGCCCAAGTGGAGGTGATGTAACACCTTTGGACTTGTAGTTTGACTCGGATTCTGCTGCAGCATCAGATTGTTTCGTCCACAACTCAACGCTCCGGACGAATTTGAAGGTGATTCCAATTGGGTTGGAAAGTGCACGAAATCTAGTTTCGAACAAAAAAAGAATCACCCAATTCGGAGTCCGTATGAAAAACTTGTGTGCGTTTTGAGTCAGGTGTGTCTGTGCAGTCCGAATCTGAATCCAGAA
>NW_021253547.1:0-1175 GCF_002162155.2 Triticum dicoccoides
AGGGCCTAATCATTCTTCCTAAATATTTAAGCGGAGAGTCATACAAAATCTTAAGTCCAAGTTAAAATAAAGCCCTACAAATAAACTTTGGGAGTAGTGAGGGGCTAAAGTGACATCAGAATTACATTAAATACTACTCCCTCCATTCAAAAATATAGTGCGCCCGCGCTTTCCGAGGTCCAACTTTGACCATAAATTTAACTAACAAGACAGACTGCGGCGAGAGAAAAATTATATAATCGAAAACTTCATTTGAATACGAATTCACTGGTATAACTTTTCCTCCCGCCGCAGTCGGTCTCGTTGATTAAATTTATGGTCAAAATTGAAGCACAAGAATAGAGGAAGCACTATATTTTGGAACGGAGAGAGTACTCCCTTTGTCTCATAATACATTATGGGGAGGAGGGAGTACTTTTTTCAATCCAAAATAAGTGTTGCAGTTTTGAACTCGGGTAAATTTAAATCTACAACACTTATAATGAATCGTAGTAGTAGTTAGACAATGCTCACCGATGAGGGGGACGATGTTCTTGTGGCGCAACCGGTTGATGATGCTAACCTCAGCGAGGAAGTCATCGTAGCGGCGGTCCTGCACGTCACGAGTGAACCTCTTGATGGCCACATCCATCGGTTGCTCCGTCTTACAAGCGGCAACAGGGAGCGTGCACCTGTACACTGTACCGAACCCACCTCCATCGAGCTTCATGTCTTCATGGAAGTTGCGGGTGGCCTTGTAGATGTCAGCGAACTCGATCTTCTTTGGGACAGCGCTGGGAGAGCTCCATAGACCTGGCGAGCTTGTCTAGGTCCTTGTGCCACCGCCGATACCTAGAGCTGAAGTAGCACGCCACGGCGGCAGCCATCCCGGCGGTGGCGGCTATCGACCCGAGGATGGAGGTTATGATGGTTTCCTTCCTCGACAGTAACCCACCTGCTTTGTCCTCCTGCTCCTGGTAGTAGCGAGGTAGGCCCTCGACTGTTGCATGCAATTTATGCCTCCGGCACGAAGCAGCTGCGCGGTCGTCGAGAGGAGGCCGAAACAGACGTATGGGAAATCGATGATGCTGATCCTAAGGTTCACCTCGGCTATGGTGTTACCAGGCTTGAGCTTACCCTCAACGTCCATGTAGACCGACAGGCTATGCCCCACATGGTCGTAGTCAATCCACACT
>NW_021253548.1:0-1127 GCF_002162155.2 Triticum dicoccoides
TCTCTTGTTCGAGTTTTACCTGTGCATTAGATGAGTACTTATTGTATGCTTGTTGTTTGTCTGCGATAGATCACCCGGATTGCGCCGCTTGTTACTTCGAAACCCTAGGTCTCGCGGATCATTAGCAAGGCAAGTAACACTTTGATCATACCTTTTCTACAACCCAGTTTTATTGCATTAGATCAATCCTTTCACATTGCATGATTAGGATCTAATTAAATTGTGGGATGGGAAGTAGATGAGGTAGTACCTATTACCTGTTTATTATCAAACCTTTGGGAGTTACTTCTGCGTTTGCTTATTATGCCATGCTATGCTAGTAGACGTGGATTGGGTGAGTGAAATCCATGACAGATGTGAGTTGATAATTTTAATGGTTTATCTAAGGTGGCAACTTAAACACAAAGCTGGGTGGATTGAGGCACCTGATGTCTATCAGGACTTGCCTGTTTTTTTTGGACCGCCACCCAGGCTCAAAGGGATCATAAGATAATTCATGCTAGAAACTTCCGTGTGCATCCACATGCTACTATGGGCTCTGGCATAGTTGACTAAGTTGTGCGAACTCTTACGGGGTGGACTAGCAGATGTAGGGGTTGTAGGTGGTACGGTCTACCACACATGTAAGGTGCTAGCGCTTCTGAAAGACTATGTCTCGGTCATCCGTTTCTCAAACACCATGTAGTGCGGGAAAACAAACGGAGGCAATCGAGTCATGTGGGAAAAGTGCGCAAACCTCTGCAGAGTGTAACAAACTAATCATGATTAGCCGTGTCCCCGGTTATGGACAACTTGAGTATCTAGTACTTGAATATCATTGTGAATCTCAACATGTTACTTCTAATTAATGTTGTTGGGTTTTAATTACTTTTAATTGGGATTGAGAATGCTGTCAACCATTCTCAATGTTTCACAACCACCATGATAGTTAAATAAATTTATTCCTTTGCAGTAGGGAAAAACTGGCTTTACGCAAAAACTGTAACCATAGAGCTTTCCACCAGCCATATATGCATATAGTATAGCTGTTTCATTCCATTACTCTCTATGTGTTACTTTGCCAGCATATTCCATGTGCTGACCCGTTTCCGGCTGCAACTTCTTATGTTGCAGACTTTTCAGACGAC
>NW_021253549.1:0-1202 GCF_002162155.2 Triticum dicoccoides
CGTGATCACTCATTTTATACAGTTTGTCAACGATGCCTTCATTCTTCAGCAAGATGGCCAGGTACATCGGCGAGGTCCCATTATCCTGCACATGATACACTTGGATTAGAAGACCGCACTCATATTTTTTTTCTTTGCACTGTTAATTCCCGTACTCTGCAATATATTGACTGCATATATGTTGTCAAATATTGCACTTAATCCGCATAAATTGGCCACCGGTCAAACATGGAGAAAAAAAGTAAATGTGTATTTTAAATATGGATTTTCTCGTCAACGGAACTGTTCGTGTATACGGGGTAGAACATAGTTATGTTTCGGACTCGTAGGCAAATGCACAAGCGAGTAGTACTCCTGGGCTGTGTATGCGTGCAGTTGGGCTGGCCGGTGCCCGGACTGGGCTTTCCACTAGAACCACGCCTAGACATTGAGGCTTTTTACTGAAACCACGCCGAGACTCGGGCAAGGTCCAAAAAAAGAGCCCAGATTTAGGCAGAATTGCTCCAGACTTGTCACTTTCGTGAATTTCCCATTTTCTCTTGTTTTTCTCATGCCAGGCCCCATACCAGGCACGAGTTAGGCCGGTTTGCCTGGTTCAAGGTCAGTTCTGGAAGCTTTTTCCACCATGCTGCTTCTCCATTCCTTTTGGGCCTGTCACCTTTTTTCTTTGGTGGGCTCCCGAACTGTGGATAGGCGCTAGCTTTTTTTAGGGTTTGAACATGCGCACTAATTGACCATCAAACCTTTTTGGTGGCTACGTGCCACACGGAACGCATACTATAGCTTGCATGCAGACACATGCGCTCATATACACGCGCATACACTCACGCCTATGAACGCACGCACGCACACCCTACCCCTATGAGCACCTCCGAGAGACTGAGTCGGCATATCATCTTGAGATTTTCGAAGTCACCGTAGGCGCCTCGTCGTCGACGGGAACGTCTCCTCCCACTGAAAGCGCATCGCCGGAAATCCTGAAATAAATCCAGGAATAATGCGAGCACCAGGATTTAAACCCTGATGGGTTGGGGATACCACTGTCCACCTAACCATCTCAACCACAGGTTGATTCGCAGGCTAGCTACTGATTGACCAACTAACAATTCTACCACATTGGTACCTTGGCTGGCTAATATACGTGCAAATTACCCGCCAGAAAAAAACTACGTGCACAATGATTGACTAATTAATCTTCCATT
>NW_021253550.1:0-400 GCF_002162155.2 Triticum dicoccoides
TTACATCAGAACTATCTACATATGCATCGGTATCAACAAAGGGGTGGTGGAGTTTAACTGCAGCAAGCCAGCTTTGACTCAGTGGCTAACCTGAACTACGACTGCAAGTAACTCTTTTGAGGTGGCGCACACGAGTCCACATATTCACCATTCAATACACCACTATGGATCGACTCTCGTCTTCCTACGAGAACGCCATCCATAGCACTCACGCTTATCTTGCACATTTTAGAGTATCCACTTTCACTTGTCTATTAACTGTTATAGGCAACCCAGAAGTCCTTTACCGCGGACACGGCTATTCTAATAGATAATGTTAACCCTGCAGGGGTGTACTTCTTCACACACGCTCTCGCCACTTACCACCATGTACACATTGTGTATCTCGGCAACCTTCAAG
>NW_021253551.1:0-685 GCF_002162155.2 Triticum dicoccoides
CGGCGGCGCTGTCCGTGAGGGGGGTCAGACCCCTCTGTATAGAATCGAAAAGTAAGGTATTTATGCTTATATTAACACATGCTACATGTAAGTTAATTAAATAATAATACGTACTCCCTCCGTTCCAAAATAGATGACTCCCTAGTACAAAGTTGGGTCATCTATTTAGGAACGAAGGGAGTAAAATAAAAAAAGTTATATGAGAAGGAAAAAATCTATACCGACGACAAAGCCGTTGGCATAGATGAGGCCAGGGGCAGACGATGGCCGGCGCGCTGCGGATCGGTGATGTGGCATCTATGCCGACGGCTGCCGTCGGCATACGTGGTGGTCGGTGCGCCTCGGATCGATAACGTGGCAACCGCATCTATGCTGACGGCCGCTCGTCTCGGCCGTCGGCATAGATCCACGGCGTTAGCCGCATGTCACGGGCGGCCCGCCGGGCCCGCATCTATGCCGACGGCTATTCTATGCCGATGGCGGCCGTAGGCGTAGGCTGGGTCTAAGCCGACGACAAATATGTGCCGACGGTGGCCGTCGGCATAGCTCCGGATAGCCCGACGGCCTATGTATGCCGACGGCCTGGGACCGGTTGTAGGCATATCCAGGTGTAGGCGACGGTGGTTGTCGGCATACATTTGGCCGTCGGCACGGGCCCCTGTTCAGGTAGTGCGACGCAAGCGTC
>NW_021253552.1:0-849 GCF_002162155.2 Triticum dicoccoides
TTCGGATGGCTTGATGTATGTTCTTGTCAGACCTTTATTGAATAAGTAATAAAGATGGATGCATGCATCAATTGATACAGAGGCCGGGGGTCTGAATCTCCTTTTCCAAGAAAAGGTAAAAAATTACCGGTCCATATTTTTGTATCCTCAACATCTCGAATCCGGCATATTAATTCTCTTCTCGGGTTGGATGCTTGATCTCTTATGCACATCTCTTTCTCAAGTGGGCTGATTCGTTAGCCCAACGTGCACTCTTCGGCTGTTCTCCAAAGTTTAATTTTTTTTCTTAAGATTCGTATGTTGTTTTTTTGGCATGATATTATGTGTCTCATTTATATAAAGATCATAGTACAACTCCTGGCTGGATGCAGACCATCATGAGGTGCAGTTGATGCTCCTGACACGTCGCTGACCGAGATGTAGTTGCGAAGCAAACCCTTGGAGCGGAGGTCATTCATCATGCGGAACGATTGAAGGTCCTACAAGTTGTCGTCCTCACGTTAGGCAGCCGAGGAGATCTCTTGCGGGAGGAGTGCACCCGCCGCCATGTTGGCATTACCTGCTGTCGGTGTCAAAACAGATGGATCGCGCGTAGGGGGTCCCGAGCTGTGGGTTTAGGATCGATGGGGCACAAGGGACGATGAACACGGTGTTTACCAGGTTCGGGTCCTCTCTAATAGGTAAACTCTATGTCCTTGCTGATTGTATTTTATGTGTATAATGTGGTTACAGAGTCAATCACTGAATAGCGCAACATCGGAGAATCGGCATCCCACTCCATTACAGCACCGGCAACCACTGACTACCGCTACATCAGAGAATCAACGACCCGCTCCATTGCAGCAACGA
>NW_021253553.1:0-1840 GCF_002162155.2 Triticum dicoccoides
GACACCCCCTCTCCCCCTAGTCCGAATAGGACAAGGAGGGGGGCGGCGCCCCCCTTTCCTATTTCCCCTCCCCCCTTTCCTTCTCCACCAAGGCAAGAGGGGGGAGTCCTACTCCCGGTGGGAGTAGGACTCCTCCAGGCGCACCCCTTGGGGGGCCGGCTGCACCTCCCCCTCCCTCCTTTATATATGGGGGCAGGGGGCACCCTAGAACACACAAGTTGATCTTCGTGATCGTTCCTTAGCCATGTGCGGTGCCCCCCTCCACCATATTCCACCTCGGTCACATCGTCGCGGAGTTTAGGCGAAGCCCTGCGCCGGTAGAACATCATCATCATCACCATGCCGTCGTGCTGACGGAACTCATCCCCGACACTTTGCTAGATCGGAGTCCGGGGATCGTCATCGAGCTGAACGTGTGCTGAACTCGGAGGTGCCGTACGTTTGGTACTTGGATCGGTCGGATCGTGAAGACGTACGACTACATCAACCGCGTTGTCATAACGCTTCCGCTTACGGTCTACGAGGGTACGTGGACATTACTCTCCCCTCTCGTTGCTATGCATCACCATGATCTTGCGTGTGCGTAGGATTTTTTTTGAAATTACTACGTTCCCCAACAGTAGTAGAAGTATCAGTTGGTGAGAAAACTTCATCAAGACACGATGATGGAGATCATGATGATGGAGATCATGGTGTCATGCCGGTGATGATGATGATCATGGCGCCCCAAAGATGGAGATAAAAAGGAGCAAAATGATATTGGCCATATCATGTCACTATTTGATTGCATGTGATGTTTATCATGTGTTTGCATCTTATTTCCTTAGAATGACGGTAGCATAAATAAGATGACCCCTCATAAAATTTCAAGAAAGTGTTCCCCCCCACTGTGCACTGTGGGAAAGTTCGTTGTTTTGAAGCACAACGTGATGATCGGGTGTGATAGATTCTAACGTTCACATACAACGGGTGTAAGCCAGATTTACACATGCAAAACACTTAGGTTGACTTGACGAGCCTGGCATGTACAGACATGGCCTCGGAACACAAGAGAACGAAAGGTAGAACATGAGTCGTATAGTAGATACGATCAACATGAAGATGTTCACCGATGATGACTAGTCCGTCTCACGTGATGACCAGACACGGCCTAGTTGACTCGGATCATGTATCACTTAGATGACTAGAGGGATGTCTATCTGAGTGGGAGTTCATTAAATAATTTGATTAGACGAACTTAATTATCATGAACTTAGTCTAAAAATCTTTGCAATATGTCTTGTAGATCAAATGGCCCATGCTAATGTTGCCCTCAACTTCAATGCGTTCCTAGAGAAAACCAAGCTGAAATACGATGGTAGCAACTATACGGACTGGGTCCGTAACTTGAGGATCATCCTCATAGCTGCCAAGAAGCATATGTCCTTGATGCACCGCTAGGTGAAGCACCTGTTTTCGCAGCAACTCAAGACGTTATGAACGCCTAGCAGTCGCGTAGTGATGATTACTCCCTGGTTCAGTGCGGCATGCTTTACAGCTTAGAATCGGGGCTCCAAAAGCGTTTTGAGCAGCACGGAGCATATGAGATGTTCCAAGAGCTGAAAATGGTTTTCCAAGCTCATGCCCGAGTCGAGAGATATGAAGTCTCTGACAAGTTCTACAGTTGTAAGATAGAGGAGAATAGTTCTGTCAGCGAGCACATACTCAAAATGTCTGGGTTGCTGATACGTCTCCAACGTATCTATAATTTTTGATTGTTCCATGCTATTATATTACCCCTTTTGGATGTTTATGGGCTTTATTTTACACATTTATATCATTTTTGGGACTAACCTATTAA
>NW_021253554.1:0-16238 GCF_002162155.2 Triticum dicoccoides
TAGATACGTAGATAGCACACAGACACACATGTGACAATATTATCCTAACTTGTACTGAACCGAGGAGATTCGTTTGATTTGCATTACAAATATCTGAACTAGGTAGAGGCCAAAGCTCAACAAAGCCGATTGACCTGCCCTTTCTGCCTTGTTTACTCCTGCATGGACTGCCGGAGTTCCTTGGCTTCTCGACTGGCCTGCCTCCGCTCTTGAACCAGCCTTGGTATTTCATTCCATGTCTTCGGTTTAAACGCTCTTACTGCACATATCACAAATGACGTCAGAACAATAAAATAATGGAGAACAGACGTGCTGGCGTGGTAGATTTAATGGAATGGATGACTGCATCTGTTTGTTAAATGTGGCAAAGATAGAAGGACGTGCAGCAAGCATACCTTTATAGCAGGCATCTAGATATTTGGTGTCAATGCTGCCCAGTTGCTGCTCCAGGCATCTAGGGAGCTTCTTTATAGCAGGGCAGACTCTAATTCCAAGATACCGGAGAGACCTGTATACTTGCGGCTCATTCGGCAGGGATGCCAGGGTACTGCATCTTTCAAGACGAAGGAATTCCAGCGATGGGGGGTGCTCTCCTGACAGACACTCCAGCGATGTCAGCCCACTGTTGCCAATAATGCGCAGTCTCTTGAGGGGTGCAGGCAGACCGAGAGGCCCACCCAACATGCCAGCACAGTCACATATTGTTAGAGATTCGAGATGGGGAGGAAGTAAATGCTCTCTTGCAGTTGCTGCTGGTGGCTGTGGCATGATAGGACTTCTGCTTCTGGAGGTAGTGGCTTCTGGTTTCTGGAGCCCACCCGGCTGGCATGATAGGACTTGAATACTACTGCAGTGAGCAATCCATATGGTCTTTAAGGACAAAGGCAGATGTAGAACCGCTGGTAAGCTTCCACATGCTGATAAGCATAGATCTTCTAGGCATGGACAAAAGTGATTCATGGGTGAGGATGGCAACTCTGATACAGCTGCAGGCACGTCTGCCTCACTGCTAGAAGATACTTGGACTAACTCTGCCATGCCCTGCTGCTTGCCCAATATGGACTCAAGCTTAATGCACCCACCAATAGTCATTTTCTTGAGAGATGCCGGGACGTTGAACATCTCTACTAAACTTGGGCAGTTTCTTAAGCAAAGAGACTCCAGACCTCTCAGGTGTTCACTCCTTTCGGATGCCAATGGCTCAAGAGGAGCTTGTGCATATCCAGTCAGATTTTCGCAGATTGTAATCACTAATGTCCTCAAGGATACCAAGCTTTGGAACACATTCTCTGGCCAGTGGACGAGCACATCACATCTATCAATTTCCAACTTTTCAAGGTGTACAAAATAGCCCCACGGCTCTAGTGCACCTGGTCCAAAGAATGAGTTGCAGCATCCTAACCCCACAACTGTCAGAGGGGATTTCTGGTTCCATTTCTCCTTGTTGTCCACAGGTAGAATTGAAGTGCACTCAACCTCTGATGGTGTTTCTGTATTTTTTAGCTTCAGTATCAGATTGGTCAATGAGGACAAATATTTGTCCACAAACTGGAAGATCTCTTGCTTGCCATCTTCAATTTCTAACACACTGATTTTTGGTACCTCAGGTAAATCTATCAACATTGGGCATTGCTGAACTGATAGTTTCTCAAGCTGTGGAAAAAATATTTGTTCACCTTTGGCAGCACCATCCCATCTCTGAAAACTCCCCAAGCATTTCATTTTGAGCACCTTGAGGGCAGGAAAGGCTGAACGTACCAATCTATAACCACCTCCGCTGCATGGTTCTTCAAGCAATGGTGCTTCAGGTAAATTTATCAGCTCTGGGCATTTCTCAATTGACAGTTCCTCAAGACAAGGAAACAATATCTGTTCTCCTTGAGTCTCTTCGACTGCATCCCATCTCCGAAAGCTCTCCAAATCTTCCATTTTGAGTACCTTTAGGGCAGGAAACGCTGAGTGTACCAATGTATAACCACCCTCACCACAAGGTCCTCGCAGCAATGGTGCTTCGGGTAATGCTACCAACTTTCCACAATTGCTCATAAACAACTTCTCAAGCACAGGAAATATTGTCTGTTCTACTTGCCACTCATCTATTTCCCACCATCTCTCAAAAGCCCACAAATGTTCTAGCGTAAGCACCTTCAGTCTTGGAAAAGTGATGATTGTACTGCATCTGAACAAAAATCGCAATCTTTCACAGTGAAAAAGGTGGATCTCAACCATGTTTTGCAACATACCCATGCACTCTCCTCCATATGAATATATTTGCAGAACCTGCAGCCCACCATGAGGTTCAAACTTGTCGAGCACCTTGTTGTCGCCAACCTTAGTCCATCTTAATGACAGTTCTCTGAGATCCTTCTTGTTTCCAAGGTTTGCCACTTTTGCCTCTGCCTCTATAACATTCTCTATCTGACATAGCTCTAGCTTACCACCAAGGTTTAAATGCTGCAGCTCTGCAACATCACTGCAATCAGGGCCAGGAACTCCTGCTACAAAAACTGTGAGTGTCTGCAGCTTAGTGAGATTTTCAAATCCTGGAGGCATGCTCTTCAACTCCGGACATCCAAGAGTGTTGAGGTGACGGAGGGAAGTCATATACTTCATTTGCCTCGGAAGTCGATCAAGATAATAACAGTAGGAAAGGTCCAGCACTTGCAGGTTATATAGAATACTTATATCTTCAGGAAGTGATTTGATAGAACTGTTTGAGAGATCAAGGTACCTCAGATGATGCAGATACATTGATTTCAGAAGAAATGATTCTGTGCCTCTAATACAGAGCTTCAAAGCATGCAAAGAGCTATATTTTGATAGATGCTTCAATGAGCTTCGAATAAGACTATCGCATATCAGTGTTTGAATGACAGGGGACTTTTTCTCCAAAGAATCATTCAAAATACCTTGTGTTTCTTCACATGATAAGAACAAATGCCGAGCAGTATCTGACAGCCACTCGATTTGACTTGGTTCCTTAATTGCAACGACACATTCCTTTCCCATAACAGACATTGCAATATCATGCATAAGATCATGGATTTTACATGTTGTTCTGGAATAATACCCGCTGTAGTCCTTACTTTCCTCTAGGTCCAGAAAGAATGACCTTGAGACAAGCTCATCGAAAATATGTTTTCCAAAGGTTTCGGGACTATCTTCCTTGTGTTCTGGGATAAAGCCGTTTGCAATCCATAGTTGGATAAGCTTATCCACATTGATCTTGTAATCCTTGGGAAACACAGCACAGAAAGCAAAGCACTGCTTCATGTGTGCGGGCAAGTCGTTGTAGCTAAGCTTGAGTATTGGCAAGATTCCAGTTTCCTCAGTGCAAATGCTGCTTCTAGATGCTATAGCATTCCATTCTTTCACGGTGGTCTTGGTACGAAGTACAGAGCCCATTGCACTTGCAGCTAATGGAGAGCCACAACATCTCTTCACAATCTCACCAACCATCTCGAGTAGCTCGGGAATCTTTCCATTCTCTGAACTGAATGCTCTATCCACAATAATTTCCTTTATGAAGTGATCCTCCAAAGCATTGAGATTGTAGGCTGCCCTATCTGCACCCATAATTTCAGCAACTCGTTTATCACGAGTTGTTGTCAACACTGCACTGCCCATGCCACCATGCTGAAGACATACCTTCAGCCTTTCCCACTTACGTAACTCTTTGTTGTCCCAAACATCATCCAATACAAGGAGATACCGCTGTCCGCTGACCAATTTTTGAAGTCTATCCAATGGTGGTTTGTCTGTATCAACATTCTTATTGGGGGATGCTTCAACTATACTCTTGGCCAGGGAGTTCACATCAAAGGTATCAGAGACACAAACCCAGAGCAGCAACTGGAAATGCTTCTGAATTTCAGGATCATTGTATATGAGTTGCGCTAATGTGGTCTTGCCAAGGCCCCCCATTGCAACCACAGGAACAACTGTGAGATCTGCATTGCTAGCTTCATCAACTAGTATACCAATAATGTTCTTCTTATCTTCGTGTCTGGATCTGCTGGCAATTTCTTGTGGGTCAATGCTAACATAATCTGTATGCCTCCACTCTTTGGACACCGGTGGCTGTGGTTGGTACTTGAACCCAAAGACCTGCATCTCTGCTATGAGGACCTCAACGGCTTGCAGAATCAGGCAAAGCTTGCGACCCATTTTGTAACGGAATGCAACACGGTTGTGAGTAGGGAAGAGTTTAATTACATCGAAGCCGAGCTTTCTGTAGTGCCCATTCTTCTGGGCTTCACGGCGTAGGGCTTCGTACTTGAATTCGTCGAAGACTTCATTTGCCACATAGGCGACTGTCCTGAGCTCCTGAAGCCAGGCTTTGGCACCTTCTCTCTGTGCCATGGCCTGCTCCTCGACATCGGTGATGACGTCGAGGATGGCCGGAAGCTTGCGTTTCAGAATCTTGTGCTGCTCCTCCATTCCCTCCATGACCTTGTACTGGTCCAGGAGGTAGCTGGACGCCTTGTCCTTCAGCATGGACACCAGTGGCCCGATCGCCATGGTGACCACCAGCTCTGCCATTGGAACACTCGGAAGAAACTCCTCTAACACAGGTCCACTGCAAAAATTAATGAAGAAGAGAATGGTGTGAGCAAGACGTCTATAAGTAGAGCTTGGGACAAATTACAAGTCTAAAATACAATCTTGCAGCCATATTTACCTTCACGAGCTCGCCCTTGATCAGCACACCGGACCAGCAACGCAGCAGCAGCGAGGAAGACGTTGCCCTCACAGGCACGTCGGCGCCAGCTCCAGCATTGTATTTGGTAGCAGCAGCAGCAGCAGCAGATTCAGAACCTTGTCGGTGCCGGCGACGCGGCGCAGAAGCAGGAGGCGACTCCAGCGAAGTTATGGCGGCCGGCAACGAACGGATGCGTGGGCGGGGCTGTAGGCAGGCTCTAGTCCGGAGTTTGGAGATTTTTGTGAGATGTTGAAGCTTTTGGATGCCTGAGTTGAGAAGAGAAATGTTGTGAACGGGACGAGTATAGTGCTTGAGCTCTCCAATATGCAACGGTCGTATGTAGCCTTAGATCTGTTCTCGATCAAATCACAGAAAAAATATTTAATTTTGTCATTAGCAATGCAGGCTTTAATAAATTAATCAAAATGGCCACACCGAGGCGCTGACAGGCATTTGAGACAGCGTACACTGCCATTACAAAACGCCCAATTGCAGGCAGGAAGATAATTTGTTTCAGATACGTCTGGTGCATCACGTGGGTAGTGACATGCTTGTCACCCAATACTAGGGGGAAAAAGTGATTCGTTTTTCATTTTCGTCAGTCATGACACGGGGTTCACGGCCTTGACATTTACAAGCGTGCTACCAATGCCTTGCCATCAGCATCAGCACCCAGTTGGTGGCACTTATTCACAGGTTGTGCTGCGAACCCATTGCATCATTAGTTTCCTCTTAGGAGTAGCATCAACGCTCCATCCACTTGGATTCAACGTATATGCAATTGAATCCAACGCCCCAATTCTCTTCTTTTTTGTTTACTCTAAAATGTATTGAAATGTATTTTAGCCGAATGTTTACAGTATACAGCCCCAGATCTGCTCTCGGGCCAATCACAAGAAGAATATTTAACCTGGCCACTGGCACCGACAGCCATCTGAGACGGCGTGCAGTGCCATTACAAAACCTCCACTTGCAGGCAGGCTGGCAGGCGGGAGGATAATTTTGTTTCAGATACTACTAGGTTGGATGCATATCACGTGGGCAGTCACATGCTTGTCACCCAGGACTAGGAGGAAGAAAAGTGTTTAATTTTTCAGTTTCGTCAGTGATGGCATTTGTCTCACATAGTTGCAAGTCGATCCCATCCCACCTACTGTATTTGCAAGCTGTGCTGCCTGTAAATGTAAATCTACCGAACCATTTGCAAGTTTCGTTTTGAGCTACGAACCAATTAGACTAGCTAGAAATAGCAGCAAAAGCTAATACAAATTGTAACAGAGGATGCAGAAACAGATTTGAGCAGAGCGGCAGCAAGTGAAGGGGAAGGGTACCTACATATTTGAACAGAGCAGGCCGGGAAGGGGTCTTGGAGGCCTGCTGACGACGGAGGTCGCCGCCGCCATGGACGGAAGGAGGGACGGACGGACGGACGGACGGCGAGCAGTGGTGGTGGTGAGGTGGGAGACTCGCGGCGCTACTGCCAGCACGAGGCGGTCGGGGCGGCCGGTCTTGGAGGGAGGAAGGGGGGCCGGCCAGCCTCGGTGGCATCGGCGGCGAAGAGGAGATGCACACCGGCACAGTGTGGGTGGGCTGGGCTGGGCTGGGCTGGGCTTATGATTCGGGGGCCTCAGCAAAAAATAGAGCCCCGTGACACCTATTGTGATGGGCTTAGGACTAGGGGTCCTCAGCAAATTCTAAACTGACGAAAGTTATTTAGACCGGTGAATAGTGGTGACCGTTCATCAGGCTGTGCCACGACAACCCCCTTTGCTCCTCTCATTGGCGGTTCGCCGAGGTCGAAAGCAACCCTAGAGTCCATCGTGCTGCTGCAGAGGAAGGGATGTCGGCCAGCGACATCATTCTCTCCTTGGATGCCCTTCCCACGCCCAAGGGACTTGACTCCAGTGGTTCCACCGACCAACCCCTTCTTGTGGAGTTAAACTTCCGTTTCAACCTGTTTTCACTATATGTTGGTCTTTTTTGGGCCCTATCTTTAGGGCCCGCCACCAAACTTGGTGTTCTTCCTCGTCCTTTTTGTACACTTGTGCGAACTTTCATTGGAAACAATTTAGATCTAGATTTATAACAATATTATTATGAACTCAAGGTCAACACTAATAAAAACACATGGTTGGTTAAGTTCCTTGCTCTTTTTGGTTCTTCGTGTGCTCTGGAAGGGCAACGATTACACCAAGATCACGACAAGTGACTCTTGCAATATTTTCGCTCGGGCTCGACCACTTCGTGTTTCTTTGCGACTCGCGTGGCATACGACCCGACATTTTTCAATGCCAAGCTCACCATGTCTTGCAAATGGGTGCACTCCCCGATGAGCACAACTCCATCACTAAGATGGGGGACGCTATCAAGGTGCTAAGGAGGGAAGAGCCGACGGTTTTGTTTTGGGCGACTCCGTTTACCGGTGCCTTGACTTGCTCAAGGAGCGGGCCGAGTTGATATGGGTGCACAAGGTGGGCCATGACAATGAGTATATCATTTTGTCGCTTCCTCTTTCTTTCTTTTTTTTGCATGGTGTCGCTTCCTTTCTTAGACCGGTGCCCCTCCTTACAAAAATTATGTATCCGGTGCTTAGGTGCCAAATGGTAGTGTTTTTGTACAAAGCACACACTGGAGCAAGTGAGTGAAGTAAACGGGCTGGCCCAAAAACAACCCTCTTGTGGAAACATGTTTTTGAAAGTTTCTAGAAGCTTTATGTCAGGTTTTTCTTGTTCAATGTTTTTCGAATTTTTCTTTATTTTAATTTTTTTCATCATTTAAAAAAATCATGAACATTTTTAACCTTTTACAATTCATGTAAAATTTACAAAATTTTAAAAAAAAATCAAATACGTAAAAAATTTAGATCCATGATTTTTTTTCAAAATATGCCACAAAATTTCAAGTTCATGAGAATTTTTTAAATCTACAAACATTTTCCAAATTTGTGAACAAATTCATAATCCTTTTAAAATTCGTAAACTCTTTTGAGTGTAACAAAAATTAATCTATAATGTAAAAAAATCTATAAAAAATCAGAATTTATGTTCTTCATGAACCTTTAGCTACTGGTTCTTTTTACTGGCCAACGAGGAAGCAATATAACAGCGAACGAGCTAGCAAGAGAAGCAGCCGAGGGGAGCATGCATGCTATTGAGCCATGACGATGAATAAGACATTTTGTCGCTTCATTTCCTTGACCAATGTCCCATTACGTACCGGTGCTTAAGGTGCCAGATGGTAGTATTTTTCTGCATAGCACACACTGGAGCGAGTGAGTGATGTAAACGGGCTGGCCCAATACCACCTTCATGTGGAAACATGTTTTTGAAAGTTTCTACAAACTTTATGTCTGGTTTTTCCGGTTCAATGTTTTTATTTTCGATTTTTATTCTTTCTTTTACTTTTTTCATCATCGTTTAGAAAATAATGAAATTTTTTATCCTTTCGTAATTCATGCAAAATTTTAAAATTTGTGATCATTTTTAAATATTTTGAACATTTTTCAAATCCATAAACATTTTCAAAATATGCCACAATTTTCCAAGTTCATTAGCATTTTATAAATCTACAAACATGTTTGCTTTCGCGAGAGGCACATCCGAGCCTTTCCGAAAAGGAATAAAACATGTTCTTTTGCTTCCACGAGAGGCACATGTTTGTTTTCGCGAGAGGCACAGCCGAGCCTTTCCGAAAAGGAATAAAACATGTTTTTTTTCTTCCACGAGAGGCACATGTTTGCTTCTTGTGGAGGCACAGGTTTGCTTCCGCGAGAGACACAGTTGTTCCTCTCGAAAAAAACGTGTTTCTTTGCTTCCACAAAGGCACATGTTTGCTTTCGCGAGAGACACAGCCGAGCCTTTTCGAAAAGGAATAAAACATGTTTTTTTTCTTCCACGAGAGGCACATGTTTGCTTCTTGTGGAGGCACAGGTTTGCTTCCGCGAGAGACATAATTGTTCCTCTCGAAAAAAACGTGTTTCTTTGCTTCCACGAGAGGCACAGATTTGCTTCTGTGAATTGTGCCTCTCGAAAAGGAAAACCGAACACATTTTCTTTTTTTTTCTGTCTTCTACGATTGTGCCTCTCGAAAAGGAAAAACGAACACATTTTCTTTTTTTCTATCTTCCACGATTGTGCCTCTCGAAAAGGAAAAAAGAACGCGTTTTCTTTTTTTTCTCTTCCACGATAGGCTTAGGTTTGCTTCCGCAAGAGGCGCACCTGTGCCTCTTGGAAAGGAAAAAAACGTGTTTTTTTCTTACACGAGAGGCACATGTTTTCTTCCGCGAGGGAAAAGGGGGGAAAGTGAAAAAAAATGTGTTTTCGGTTACATTTTTTTCCGGGCTTTTTCCATAAAAAGTTCGTCAAAACCTATTACCATGGGATCTAGTTTCAAAGATCTCGATGTGGGGAATCCAATGATGAAAACCATTCGAGATTTAGATGCACGATTCAAGAGATAAAATGTTTTGAAAAACGAATCTATGAAAAAAAAATAAAAGCTCTTAGGTTGCCACTTGTCATCCTTTGAGGAGGTTGGAGTGACCTTTGATTGGGTACCCTTAACTAGTTTTTTTAGTGGTACCCCTTAACTAATGATTTCGATGTAACGGAACCCTCACTGCTATCGCCACATATGATTTTTGTGAGTTGAGGATTCGCTTTGGTTATCTCTGGACAGAGCAAAATAGTAATTTTCTTCTCTAACCGAAAGTAGTAGAGAAAATGTTGATTTTTTTTTGAGACAATGAGAAAATGTTGATGAGTCCCTCTATATAGATAGGCTGATACTAAACTGGGCTAATTGAATGTTGAGGCCCATGTGCACAAATTTGCCCTCTACTGTTCCTCCACGGTCGCCCATGGCGGGTCCCTTCTTTCCCATGCCGTGTCATGCTCCATGGCGGTAGCACGCTTCGTCGGCGTCCAACCCCGGCTATCCGCCCCTGGCGTCCTCCTCCATGCCCTTGGTGTTGTTTGTTCATTCATAGTTTCCTCTCAGCAAAGTAGCGTATACACTTTATTCTTCTCCTTCTGCATTAGCATTCTCGGCTGCCCCGTGAGATCAATGAACAAAAACAGTGAAGATCAAGAGCCCCAAGATTATGAGCAATCTCCATCTTCTCTACTAGATTTCGGTTGCCGATGTTTCTATCAAGTACGATAAGGCAAGATTTATTTACCAGTTCTGATGCATGTTTTATGTGCCAATTTTTGTGTTTAGAAGGAAATCACAACACTGGTAAAAAAGGGCCTATAGTCCCGGTTCGTAAGAGCCTTTAGTCCCGGTTCCTGAACCGGGACTAAAGTGTCGGTACTAATACCTCCCCCTTTTAGTCCCGGTTCAATTCAGAACCGGGACTAAAGGCCCTCCACGTGGGCAGTGCGCAGAGCCCCGTCAGGAGACCCTTTGGTCCCGGTTGGTGGCACCAACCGGGACCAATAGGCATCCACGCGTCAGCAATTCTCCGTCTTCAGGGATCACGTGATCAAGAAAGAATGCCGCCAGTTCCTCTTGAATTCCTCGCATGCGAGCTGGTGCTAGGAGTTCATCCCGCTTCCGAAACATCTAATTTAAAGAAGGGGGTCAATACATATATATATGAATGAATGAAACTCAACACAAATGATGGTAATAAAATAAAATTGTTAATGTTGTTATTTACGTACTTCATATTGTTCGTCAGTGTAGCCCTGCTCACAGGTCGTGTGGCGGATGGACTCGCAAACATAGTATCCACAGAAATCATTCCCTTGTTGCTGCCACAACCACTTTACAAGAAATAGAGGTTAATCAAACTGATAAGCAAGAATGTCAAATGGTATTGATGAAACTAGCGCTTGAATGACTAGTAGATGCGCTTAAAATGCTACTATAGCTAGTACTTACTTTCGGGTGTCTAAATTGCAGCTCCTTCGGCAGTCCCGGAGCTTTTCTGGTGAATTTTCTCCAAACCCTGCTGGACAAAGAAAACAATTACTTGATATATCAGGAAATGAACAAAGTTGCTGATATGGTGGATAATGATCGATTTAACTTACTTCTCGAGTATTTGAGTCATGTCTGCATAGTCCTTGGGATCTTTTCGTCTTGAGTCTAAGACGGTTACTAGTCCCTGCTCAAGCTTAATATGTAGGAGAATATAGTGGAAACTGCACACGCATGCATAACTCATCAATTACATTACTATAACCTTGACTAATATATAAGGGAAACCGAATACGCACAAGACAGTAACACTCACTTGAAGTTGTAAGGAAAGAGTATTATATCTTTGTTTTGATTTATTATCAACGATTCTAGCATGCTGGCCTCGGTTTCTGTGGCATGAAATTTAACCTGAGTTGCATCTATGAGATATGTGTTAATGAACCCAATATCACCGACTTGTCTTTTCTTCAATTCAACGATCTTCAATCTGCATAATATAGTGAGGATGATTATAAATACATGCAATGAAAGAGCTGAGCTATATGGAGAGACTTAATGACAGAAGTAGTAGTACTTACAGACAGTAGTAGGTGACCGTTGCTTTATCGAGGGCCAATTGATTGAAAAACTGATAGAACTCCTCAAATGGAACAGGCAACAGATCAATTCCAACGAGGTCATGCTCCTTTTTAACTTTCAAATACAAAGTACTCCTCCCCCCAGAGTCTCTGCAGATTTTTAAGTACCAATCATGCAATCTTCGCATCATCGTTGATAGAGATCTTTCATCTTTGACGAGAGGCTTCCCGTACTCGTATCTTTGTATCTGCACGTCCATGGGTTCATAATGTACTTCGTCGGGCAGGTAATCTGCAAGATTGCTATAACCGGGCACCATCCTCGGATCATTATCGACGTTGTGCCTAGGCACCTTGAGCGGGGGGCACGATTGCTTCGCTTGTTCGCCGAGTTGGGCAATTTGTTTCCCAGCTCGTCGTTCTTTCAGCCTTTGATCACTGACAGTACTTCCCGACCGCTCCGCTTCGGCAAATTCCTTTCCAATAATGCGGTCATAGTTTCCTTTCGGCGGATCAGACTTCGGTGGTTTTGTCAGGGCAGCCAGAGTGCGCTTCACTTTCACCCGATCTACCTTCTCCTCCGGAGGTGGATGTTTCTTTTCTTTCACCCCTTCAAAGAATTTCTTCACTTCTTCTCGCGCGATCTCGGCGTTCTCCTCCTGGGTCCTCTCGTATGGTAACTTCTCTGGAGTCTTCAGAGAAGGACCGAATCTGTATGTCCTCCCGCCTCTGGTTGTACTGCTAGACACCGACCGAGCAGACGTAGCGGTTGTCTTCTTTACTTGCTTAAGCGGCGGAGGAGAAGGACTACGACGCGCCGGAACAGCTGGAGTGGCGGCAGGTCTCTTCCGCCCTTGCTGACGAGGCGGAGAAGGAGGAGGCTGGCTGCTTGGGCGCGTCGGCGCAGGCGGAGAAGGAGGCGGAGTGCCGCCGCGCGCCGGAGAAGGAGCCGGCTGAGGGCCCTGATCGTCACTCGCTAGAGGAGGAGGAGGCGGTGGAGGCGGAGTGCCCTGACTCGCCGGAGGAGGAGGAGGAGGCGGAGGCGTTCAGTTCGGAAGGTTGATGAGCTCCTTCCGCCATAGGCATGGAGTCTTCAAAGCAGACCCCAGCCGAGTCTCCCCTTCACCGATAGGGTGGTCAAGCTGGAGGTCCTCAAATCCCTCCGTTATCTCATCCACCATCACCCTAGCATATCCTTCTGGAATCGGCCGACAGTGAAAAGTTGCGCCGGGTTCAGTAGGATAAACAGAGCCAACAGCCGCCTTGACCTTCAAATTCATCCATTGCGTCATAAGGTGGCAATTTTGAGACTCCGTGATAGCATCCACGGGATAGCTGGCAGGAGCCGTCAAGGCATGCTTTGGCTGAAGCAGCTTGGTGGAAGCCACGCTGCTTCTGCGCTGAGATGGCGGGGTAGCTTCGGGGGAGGCTTCGGCAGTACATTTGCTGCGATTTGCTTCTCGTTCCTCTATCGCGTCCACCCTTGCTTGGAGCGCCTGCATTTGGGTCTGCTGCAGTTTTTTCCTCCTCTCATGGGATTTGTAACCGCCTGCGTCCGAAAACCCAACCTTCCACGGAACGGAGCCTGGCGTGCCTCGTGTCCGTGTGAGCTCGTCGTTCTCTCTGTCCGGCCCTCGGGAATCCAGACAGGGTGCTCAGGATTCCCGAGGGCCATTGTGAGCTCGTCGTTCTCTCTGTCTGGAAAGAACGTCCCTTCCTGCGCTGCTTCGATATACTGCTTAAGCTTACTGACTGGTATGTCCATTTGATCGTTCGTCCAAATGCACTTCCCTGTTTCAGGGTCCAGGGTTCCGCCAGCCCCGAAGAACCAAGTCCGGCAATGGTCTGGCCAGTTATTTGTCTCTGGTTCGATCCCTTTATGAACCAGATCATTCTCACTCTTGGACCACTTAGGCCGGGCTACGAGGTAGCCACCTGACCCCGTGCGATGGTGAAGCTTCTTCTTCGCAGCATTTTGCTTGTTTGTCGCCGACATCTTCTTACTCTTTTCTGATGTCTTGTGGGCCACAAATGCGGGCCAGTGATCTCTGATCTTCTCATATCTGCCCTTGAATTCTGGTGTCTCATTATTTTCGACAAACTTATTCAGCTCTTTCTTCCACCTCCCGAATAGTTCTGCCATCCTCTTCAGAGCAAAAGACTTGATTAATTTCTCTTTAACTGGGTTCTCTGGATTTTCCTCAGGCGGTAGGGTGAAATTTGACTTCAGCTCAGTCCAAAGATCATTTTTCTGCATATCATTGACGTAAGACACCTCAGGGTCTTCTATAGCTGGCTTAAACCATTGCTGGATGCTTATCGGGATCTTGTCCCTAACCAGAACCCCGCACTGAGCAACAAATGCGCTCTTTGTCCGGAGGGGTTCAATAGGTTGGCCGTCGGGCGCGATTGCTATGATCTCAAACTTTTCATCCGAGCTCAACTTTTTCTTCGGGCCTCGTCTCTTTACCGAAGTTGTGCTCGATTCGGAGGGCTAGAAAAAAGAACAAAGACTTAATTAATATGTGTACATACCAAAACAATGAATGCATCAATCAGCTACTCAGCATAGGCTTAACTAATATATATACCTGGCCGGACTCGGTTCGGTCACCGGAGCCGTCATCACGGTCTCCTTCTTACACCGGCATTGGGTCACCGGAGCCGTCCTCATGTTCTTCTTCTTGCACCGGCATTAGGTTACCGTAGCCAGCTTGTTCACCCTCTCCTTCCAGACCATCGGTTTCGTTGAGAAACAACGAGATGGCATCACTTCCTTCTGCGATTATGTCCCTCAACAACGCTTCTTTTGTTGCTTCATCTATGGCGGTGTCCATAGTTTCTATAAATATTTACAACATGGCAGTTATTATTCAAACATGACAGATGGATATATTAGTGCCAAACGTAGAACTAGCTACCTAATCATAGTAAGCTATCGGGAGGGGGTATATATCGACAACGACGACACTACATCATGTTCGAGAGGATCGCCGAGGGGTCGGGAGGTTGCCTAGTGTCAAAGGATTCAACAAAACCATGTCTTCATCATTAGGCGAAAGTAACATGTGCATGATGGTACGAAGCTCTTCAAAGTTGTTCTGGAACGGAGTCCCAGATAGGATAATTCGCTTTTTGGTACAAAGTTCAGCAAGAGCCTTCCGAATATCACTATTTGGAAGGCCTTTGCTGAATTCGTACCAAAAAGCGGATTATTCTATCCGGGACTCCATTCCAAAACAACTTTGCAGAACTTCGTATCAACATGCCCTGGTTACTTCCGGCTAATGATGAAGGCATGGATTTCTTCAATACTTTGACACTAGGAAACCTCTCTCGACCCCTCGGCGATCCTCGACCCCTCGAACCCTAGACGACCCTGCAACCCTCGACCCCTAGACGACCCTCTTCTTCCTCTCATGTTCGAGAGGATCGCCGAGGGGTCGGGAGGTTGCCTAGTGTCAAAGGATTCAACAAAACCATGTCTTCATCATTAGGCGAAAGTAACATGTGCATGATGGTACGAAGCTCTTCAAAATTGTTCTGGAACAGAGTCCCAGATAGGATAATTCGCTTTTTGGTACAAAGTTCAGCAAGAGCCTTCCGAATATCGCTATTTGGAAGGCCTTTGCTGAATTCATACCAAAAAGCGGATTATTCTATCCAGGACTCCATTCCAGAATAACTTTGCAGAACTTCGTACCAACATGCCCTGGTTACTTCCGGCTAATGATGAAGGCATGGATTTCTTCAATACTTTGACACTAGGAAACCTCTCTCTACTTCCGGCTAATAAGAAGAAGAAGAAGAAGAAGAAGAAGAAGAAGAAGAATAAGAAGAAGAAAAAAGAAGAAAAAGAAGAGGAGAAGAAGAAAGGAATAGTGGAGAAGAAGAGAAAATAGAATATATTTCTCCTATATTCTATTTTCTCTTCTTCTCCACTATTCCTTTCTTCTTCTCCTCTTCTTTTTCTTCTTTTTTCTTCTTCTTATTTATTTCTCCTCTTCTTTTCGGTACAGGAAACCCTAAATAGCTAGCAAGTATCGTGGGTGTGAGATACATGTGGCCTTCGATGTCGGACACTACATCCACGTCCCACAAGTGACGTGGGCGTCGAAGCCCGCGCCACTTGTGGGATGTGGGTGTAGTGTCCGACACCGACGGTACATGTATCTCACACCGACGACACTTTCTATTTAGGGTTTCTCCTCTACCGCTCGGCGACCCTCTCGACAACCCTCGTTCCCGATAAAATAAAGAGGAAGAAGAAGAAGAAAAAAGAAGAGAAGAAAGAATAGAGGAGAAGACTTCCTCTTCTTCCTCTCCTCTTCTTCTCCCTCTTCTTCCCCTTCTTTTTTCTTCTTCTTATTTATTTCTCCTCTTCTTCCTCTCCTCTTCTTCTTTTTTCTATTTTCTCTTCTTCTCCACTATTCCTTTCTTCTTCTCCTCTTATTTTTCTTCTTTTTTCTTCTTCTTATTTATTTCTCCTCTTCTTTTCCTCTCCTCTTCTTCTTTCTTTCCTCTTATTATTTTCTTCTTTCCTATCCTTCTTTTTCTAAAATTGTAACTTTTGCATATATAAAACTTTTCTAAAATTGTAACTTTCTATATAAAACTTTCCTATCGGGAAGGGAAGAAGATGAAGAAAAAAAAGAAGAAAAAAAAGAGGAGAAGAAGAAAGGAATAGAGGAGAAGAAGAAAAAATAGAAAAAAAATTTCTATTTTTTCTTCTTCTCCTCTATTCCTTTCTTCTTCTCCTCTTCCTTTTCTTCCTCTCCTCTTCTTCTCCTTTTTCCTCTTCTTTTTTTCTCCTCTTCTTCCCGACCCTCGCCCCCTCGAACACTTGGCGACCCTCGACCCTCTACCCTAGCTAGTTCCCGACCCTCGCCCCCTCGATCCCTCGAACACTCGGCAACCCTCGACCCTCGACCCTCGGCGACCCCCTCCCCCCATGATGTCGAAGTTATCGGGGAGGGGGTATATCGACCCCCCTCATGTCGAAGTTATCTGGTACACACATATACATACAT
>NW_021253555.1:0-911 GCF_002162155.2 Triticum dicoccoides
GGTTGGCCAGACCAACCGCGACTAAAGGGTTTTTTTGGCGGGTTTTTGCGTTCCCGCGCCCAACGACCTTTAGTCGCGGTTGGCCAGGCCAACCGCGACTAATGGTATTTTTCAAAATACTTTTTCTTTTTAAAATCTTAAAAATACAAATAATATATCAAAAAATTCAGAAAAATAAAACTAATTCAATTCAATATGTTAAAAACACAAATATTATATCAAAAAATTCAGAAAAATAAAACTAATTCAACTCAAAATTCTAAAAATACAAATAATATATCAAAAAATTAAGAAAAATAAAACTAATTCAATTCAAAATGCTAAAAATACAAATAATATATCAAAAAATTCAGAAAAATAAAACTAATTCAATTCAAAATTTTATACGCCTAGGCAGGAGTACGACAGCGACGACAGCAGCGACGACGACGGCGGCAGCTTAGAAGGCGACGACTACCAGTACAACGGCGGCGGCTATGAAGACTACGAGTATGCATATTATACGCCTAGGCAGGAGTATGACTAAATCACTCCAAATTTCATGTATCATCAGTGGTATCTCGAATCATTCGAAAATGGACACCAAACACATCACGGGTAATATAATTCACATGATCCATTCAACAAAGTTTGGTACAATAAATTATTACACATCATTTCTTCCCTTGTGTCCCTGCTTGCTTACGATTGTGCCGTATCCATGGAGCATCCTCATCATTTAACTTAATGCTTGGGTCGGTGTTCACTTTGAAGGGCGGAATTTCAGCAAACATATTATAATCTTCTGACATGTCTGTCTTGTCCTCCACTCCCACGATGTTTCTTTTCCCTGAAAGAACAATGTGGCGCTTTGGATCATCGCATGATGTACTGATCGTTTTCTTATCTTTCCGTTTCCTCGGTTTGCTACT
>NW_021253556.1:0-1027 GCF_002162155.2 Triticum dicoccoides
GCGTGGCTACCCGACTCTTTTTTTTTTTCCGAAACCTACTCCGGCAAGGAAACACGAATCGGAATCTAGATGGATCTCGAAAACAAACCTAATATGACAAGAACTCGGATTGGTGGTGGATATATGGTGGTAGATGGCAGCGGTGGTGGTATATGACAGCTGTGGTGGTATATGGATACGGATTCGAAGCGGTGGCGGATAAGCGGTGGTGGTAGATGGCAGGGGTGATGATGATGGTGCGGCGGCGGCGTGACAACTTATGACCAGAACTCGAAACTCTAAAAGACTAGACTCTAAGACCAGCAACTAGACACGACGATGCAACCGCAAATTCAACAAAGCAAAACCCTAAAAAGATTATGCAAAGGCTCAGATTGGTTCGGATATGATGAACTAACCCTAATTTTTTTTGTGGCTTTTTCGTCGACTGTAGGTATGAAGAACAGACTCGATCTAAACTACGAAAAACTGTAAAATCTCACCGAGCAACCTGGAAATCTGATACCACTTGATAGAGGCAAAGGTGTCCCGTCTTTCGATGAGATGGTGGATTTCGCTTTGGTGGAAGTCGACTTTGACGATCCGACTACGAACGTGCGAGGACGTCGCGCCTTAGCAATCGCTAAACCAACTTCGAGAGGTTATTGACCACGCCGGAGCACGATCAACCTGACCACGAGGGTCTGTTTCCTGCGAGCAAACGAAGAACAAGCAAGAAACTGAGATTGCAATCTGGATATTGCGAATATAAGATGAAAGCTTTATTGATCAAGGTGGGGTTCTGTGACGCCTTTGTCTGGTCGTTGAACACAAACGAAGTACGCGAAGTTGCAGCTATGGCGAACTTTTAATCTAAACAAAACCCAAAGTCTAAACGATGCCCTAAGGGCTGTATATATGGAGGAAGAGGGGGGAATTTCGTGGCCCTTGGTGGAGGGGTCCGAAATCAACCCTATCTCTTGTTTCCCCACACATACGGACTCTAAAAATAGCCTATACTGATGTATTTCGAAATTACATGGGCCTG
>NW_021253557.1:0-402 GCF_002162155.2 Triticum dicoccoides
TGTCGGGTCATATTTCTAGCCCTTTGGAGAACATGACTGCTGCAGCATCTCGCGTGGCAGCTATTCCAATGGAGGGCGATTCACTGGCGGCGGTTGAGACGCGGCGGGCCAGGGATCTTCTTCAAACCGCCGTTGTTCAGTAGCAGGCTTATTCCTATAGCCGAGAAAGAATTCATTCAACCCCCCGTCCGAGCAAAAGTTATAGCAGGCATATAGATGAGCCGGAGGTGTCCAGCAGTGCGCGGCGCCATGATGCCCCTCAAGGGCCCAATCCGGCACGCGGTGGGGCGAACGCTCAGGATGTGGTGGATAATGGCAGAGCACGAAGGGAGGCCGCATTAGCAGCACAACATGCGGGACATCATCAAACTGCCCCGGTTCAACCAGCAGCGTCAGTAGAGC
>NW_021253558.1:0-404 GCF_002162155.2 Triticum dicoccoides
TGGCATCACAACATGACTCTACGACACAAGTAATTTATGCAATAGGCTCCGAGAAGCGAGATATTACAAACATGGGTCTCATGACCCAACAATCAGAGCATACAAATCAAAGCACAAGCGGAAGCTATCATGTCTGAGTACAGACATCTATAAATGGAAAAGGCTGAAAAGCCTGACTATCTATCAGATCCTGCCGAGGCACAAGATCGTAGCTGAGGTAACAAGCTAAACGTCGAAGTCCACACGGAACTACTAGTGAGACTGAAGTCTCTCTAGAAAACATAAAATAGGCAAACGTGAGTACAAATGTACCCAGCAAGACTTACATCAGATCTATCTACATATGCATCATTATCAACAAGGGGGTGGAGGGGTTTGACTGCAGCAAGCCAGCTTTGACTCGG
>NW_021253559.1:0-744 GCF_002162155.2 Triticum dicoccoides
GTCGTACTGCTCTGGAACGACAAGCTTATAGGCTGAATCCATGATCAACAAAAAGTGTGCATGGGGGAGGCCCCTCTTCTGGAACTCGACTACGTATACATGCGCGACAACAACACCCAGGATATTATTCTTGAATAACATCTCTTTCATAGCCTCTAGCTTGCCATGGAACACACGAGCCACAAGATCAGGTCGGTCTTGCGCTGTCTGGCCAGGAAACAACTCATTCGTTATCTCTTCCCAGTTAGGGTTGTAGGTCATGGTCAAGAAGATGTCAGGCTTCCCGTAGGTATGGACAATTGCCATGGCATCCATATGTCTCCGCTTCATGTCGCAGTCGCCACCTGGGTACGTTCCAGGGAACACTATCCTTACTCCAACAACGCTTGCCCGGGTCTCCCCGGATGTAATTGCATCAACAACTCCTTTATACAGGTCGGCACGGATCTTTGTCTGGTTCTTCCTGTACCATTTCAACCTACAACTCTCAATCTTGATGTACATGTCCACCCCCCATTGCTGGAGCAATCGTGCTCCACAGAGTATGGGATCGAATATCCCAGGTCGTGTCTGGAGCATGTAACAGTAGTAGTCTCTCACCGAGACGCATAACCTGCTATTCCCCTCTGCACATGGATGAGTAACGCGGACATTAGGATTCATATGAGAAGTATACAATTCATCTAAACGACAGAATACGCATAAGGCTTACCTGCATCGTCATCATCATCATCATCATCATCA
>NW_021253560.1:0-1291 GCF_002162155.2 Triticum dicoccoides
GTGAGTGGGAGCTCTGTAGCATTTCTGATATTATATGTGGATGACATATTACTAATTGGAAATGATATAGAATTTCTGGATAGCATAAAGGGATACTTGAATAAGAGTTTTTCAATGAAAGACCTCGGTGAAGCTGCTTACATATTAGGCATTAAGATCTATAGAGATAGATCAAGACGCTTAATTGGACTTTCACAAAGCACATACCTTGACAAAGTTTTGAAGAAGTTCAAAATGGATCAAGCAAAGAAAGGGTTCTTGCCTGTGTTACAAGGTGTGAAGTTGAGTCAGACTCAATGCCCGACCACTGCAGAAGATAGAGAGAAAATGAAAGATGTTCCCTATGCTTCAGCCATAGGCTCTATCATGTATGCAATGTTGTGTACCAGACCTGATGTGTGCCTTGCTATAAGTCTAGCAGGGAGGTACCAAAGTAATCCAGGAGTGGATCACTAGACAGCGGTCAAGAACATCCTGAAATACGTGAAAAGGACTAAGGATATGTTTCTCGTTTATGGAGGTGACAAAGAGCTAATCGTAAATGGTTACGTCGATGTGAGTTTTGACACTAATCCGGACGATTCTAAATCACAAACTGGATACGTATTTACATTAAATGGTGGAGCTGTCAGTTGGTGCAGTTCTAAACAAAGCGTCGTGGCGGGATCTACGTGTGAAGCAGAATACATAGCTGCTTTGGAAGCAGCAAATGAAGGAGTCTGGATGAAGGAGTTCATATCTGATCTAGGTGTCATACCTGGTGCATCGGGTCCAATGAAAATCTTGTGTGACAATACTGGTGCAATTGCCTTGGCAAAGGAATCCAGATTTCACAAGAGAACCAAGCACATCAAGAGACGCTTCAATTCCATCCGGGATCTAGTCCAGGTGGGAGACATAGAGATTTGCAAGATATATACGGATCTGAATGTAGCAGACCCGTTGACTAAGCCTCTTCCATGAGCAAAACATTATCAGCACCAAGGCTCCATGGGTGTTAGAATCATTACTGTATAATCTAGATTATTGACTCTAGTGCAAGTGGGAGACTGAAGGAAATATGCCCTAGAGGCAATAATAAAGTTATTATTTATTTGCTTATATCATGATAAATGTTTATTATTCATGCTAGAATTGTATTAACCGGAAACATAATACATGTGTGAATACATAGACAAACAGAGTGTCACTAGTATGCCTCTACTAGACTAGCTCGTTAATCAAAGATGGTTATGTTTCCTGACCATGGACAAAGAGTTGTTATTTGATTAACGGGATCACATCATTAGGT
>NW_021253561.1:0-390 GCF_002162155.2 Triticum dicoccoides
GGGCACTGGTGGCAAGTCGACGCCGCGGGGCGTCCGGCAGCGGCGACGCTTGGCATCAGGAAGTGCGAGGAAGGCCGAGACGATGAGGGTGCAGGAGAGGTCCGGGCGGCGGAGGACGACGGATGCGGGTGCAGGGGAGGGACACGACCGCAGGCGACGGAGGGCCGCCGGAGTTGGCCATCCTGGTGGTGTTGCAGAGGCCGGGCGCGGCGCTGATGGAACGGGGCGCGACGCGAGATGTGCCATGGGAGGCGCGCTCGGGAGGAGGGGTCTCGCTCCTCTCTCTTTCTCTGTGGAAGGGGGCACGAGCGAGGGAGAGGGAGAGATCGAGAGGAGGGAGGCGAGGGGATCGAGGGGAGCGGCCGCGAGAGGATCGGGCGCAGGGAGCTC
>NW_021253562.1:0-1185 GCF_002162155.2 Triticum dicoccoides
ATATAGTGGTACCTGCGCACGCATGCATAACTCATCAATTACATTACTATAACCTCGCTTGAGTAATAAGGGAAACCGAATATGCACACGACAGTAACACTCACGGGCCGTTGTAAGGAAAGAGTATGGTATCTTTGTTTTGATTTTTTATCAATGATCATAGCAAGTTGTCCTCGGCCTCTTTGACGTTCTTTTTAACCAGAAATACATCTATGATATTTGTGTTAATGAACCCAATATCATAAATTTCTTGTTTTTTGCACTCGACGATCTTCAATCTGCATAATATATTGAGGATAATTAATTATAAATACATGCATGCAATGAAAGAGCCAAGCTATATATAGAGACTTAATGACAGAAATAGTACTTACAAGCAGTAGCAAAAGACCATTAATTTATCAAGGGCCTTTTGATTAAAGAACTCGAAGAACTCCTCAAATGGAACAGTCAACAGATCATTTGCAACGAGATCATGCTCCTCTTTAGTATGCAGATACAAAGCATTCTTACCATCAGACTCTCTGCAGGTTTCCATGTACCAATTATGGAATCTTCACATCATTGTTGTCAGAGATTTTTCATCTTTGACGAGAGGCTTCCCGTACTCGTATCTGTGTCCGTCCACCTTCAAGAAATCAGGAAGTGCATCGTCAGGCAGGTAATCGTCAAGATTGCCATAACCGGCCACCGTCCCCGGAGCATTAGACACATTGAGCGGGGGGCACAATTGCTGTGCTTGTTCGCCGAGCTGAGCAATTTTTTCCCCTTTGCTCGTTGTTTTGACCTTTTAGCACTGACAGTAGTTCCCGACCGCTGGGCTTGGAGATATGTCTGTTCAGTAATGCGCTCATAGTTGGTTCTCGGTGGAGACTTTGGTGGTTTCCTCAGGGCATCGATAGTGCGCTTTGCTTTCACCGGATCTACCTTCTCCTCCGGAGGTGGATGTCTCTTTGCTTTCACCCCTTCAAAGAACTCCTTCACGTGAGCCTGCACAATCGTATCGTTTTCCTCCTCGGACCTCTCGTACGGTAACTTCTCTAGAGGCTTGAGAGATGATGGACCGTATTTGTATTGCCTCCCGCCTCTGGTTGTGCTGCTAGACGCCGGAGCAGACGGAGCGGCTGCGGCGTCTGTCTTCTTTCGTGCTTGCTTACGAGGCGGAGGAGAAGGAGTACGACGCGC
>NW_021253563.1:0-1206 GCF_002162155.2 Triticum dicoccoides
GGCCCGTTTCTTGGACTATACTTAGTTTTGGGGTCCCGAAGTGATTTCCACGATTATTGAACCTCGGGGTGCGTTTACATGTGGTAATCAACACTCTTAATTTCGGCCAATTCTGGTCCGTTTCGTGCACTATTACTCACCGTTTTGGGTCCCAGAGGGATTTCCATGATTGACGATCCCAAGAGTGCATTTACGTGTCCGTCGTAAACACTCACAGTTTTGGTCAGTTCTGACCCGTTTCGTGGACAATTACTCACCGTTTTGGGGTCCCTAAGCGATTTCCACAGTCGTTCAACCCCAAGGTGCGCTTACATGTTGGTCGTCAACACTCGTAGTTTTGGCCGATTCTGACCCGTTCTCGTGGACTATTACTCACTGTTTTGGGGTCCTGGAGTGATTTCCACGATTAACGAACCCCTGAGTGCGTTTACGTGTCGGTTATCAATAATCCTAGGTTTGTCCGATTCTAGGCTCTTTCATGGACTATTACTCACCGTTTTGGGGTCCCAAAACGCTTTCCATGGTTGTCGAACCCAAAGGTGTGCTATGTGTTGGTCGTCAACACTCGTAGTTTGGGTCGGTTCTCGCCCGTTTCTTTGACTATACTTAGTCTTGGGGTCCCAAAGTGACTTCCACCATTGACTAACCTCGGGGTGCGTTTACATGTGGTCATCAACACTCTCAATGTTGGCCAATTATGGTCCGTTTCATGCACTATTACTCACCGTTTTGGGTCCCAGAGGGATTTCCATGATTGACGATCCCAGGAGTGCATTTACGTGTCCGTCGTCAACACTCATAGTTTTGGCCAATTCTGACCCGTTTCGTGGACTATTACTCACTGTTTTGGGGACACCAAGCGATTTCCACAGTTGTTCAACCCCAAGGTGCGCTTACGTGTCGTTCGTCAACACTCGCGGTTTTGGACGATTCTGACCCGTTTCGTGGACTATTACTCACTATTTTGGGGTCCTGGAGTGATTTCCATGATTAACGAACCCCTGAGTGCGTTTACGTGTCGGTCATCAATAATCCTAGGTTTGTCCGACTCTGCGCTCTTTCATGGACTATTACTCACCGTTTTGGGGTCCCAAAACGCTTTCCATGGTTGTCGAACCCAAAGGTGTGCTATGTGTTGGTCGTGAACACTCGTAGTTTGGGTCGGTTCTCAACCGTTTCTTGGACTATACTTAGTTTTGGGGTCCC
>NW_021253564.1:0-390 GCF_002162155.2 Triticum dicoccoides
CATTTCTATTTCCTCCAGTACCGACCTGACATCGCACCAATTTCACTATATAAAAATCAACATATACACACGGTAGGACACCGTACTGTTTTCCCTGCAGAAAATTAACACTGCCTCATACAAACTCTTACAGGCTAGGGGTACTTATTATGTCAATGTCAACAAGCTTGGACATGGAGCTCACTGGCGAAGGACACAAGGACAAAAAGTTTATTCACCCTTTCTTCTTGGTTTCGCTCATGAGGTATATTTGTATAGTTCTGTCAGCCTGTTTTCTTAAGTATTTTCATGTCATTATTCCTACAGTTGTAATATTGTTCTTACAGGATGAGAGCAGTTGGAAATCCTACAGTGTTGTGAAAGCGAGCATGATGGATGCAAATTACAGTC
>NW_021253565.1:0-1649 GCF_002162155.2 Triticum dicoccoides
CGGAGACCGAAAGGTCGAGCATGAGTCGTATAGTAGATACGATCAACATGAAGATGTTCACCGATGATGACTAGTCCGTCTCACGTGATGATCGGACACGGCCTAGTTGACTCGGATCATGTAATCACTTAGATGACCAGAGGGATGTCTATCTGAGTGGGAGTTCATAAGATGAACTTAATTATCTTGAACATAGTCAAAAGACCTTTTGCAAATTATGTCGTAGCTCACGCTATAGTTCTACTGTTTTAGATATGTTCCTAGAGAAAATATAGTTGAAAGTTGAAAGTAGCAATTATGCAGACAGTAGATAGCTTATGTCCTTAATGCACCGCTCAGTGTGCTGAACCCCAAACGTCGTTTGTGGATGTTGTGAACATCGGACATACACGTTTTGATAACTACGTGATAGTTCAGTTAAATGGTTTAAGTAGAGGCACCAAAGACGTTTTCGAAACGTCGCGGAACATATGAGATGTTTCGAGGGCTGAAATTGGGATTTCAGGCTCGTGCCCACGTCAAGAGGTATAAGACCTCCGACAATTTTCTTAGCCTACAAACTAAGGGAGAAAAGCTCAATCGTTGAGCTTGTGCTCAGATTGTCTGAGTGCAACAATCACTTGAATCAAGTGGGAGTTAATCTTCCAGATGAGATAGTGATGTTTCCCCAAAGTCATTGCCACCAAGCTGCTAGAGCTTCGTGATGAACTATAACATATCAGGGATAGATATGATGATCCTTGAGGTATTCGCGATGTTTGACACCGCGAAAGTAGAAATCAAGAAGGAGCATCAATTGTTGATGGTTGGTGAAACCACTAGTTTCAAGAAGGGCAAGGGAACAAAGGGATACTTCATGAAACGGCAATTCAGCTGCTGCTCTAGTGAAGAAACCCGAGGTTGAACCCAAACCCGAGACTAAGTGCTTCTGTAATAAGGGGAACAACCACTGGAGCAGAATTACCCTAGATACTTGGTAGATGAGAAGGCTGGCAAGGTCGATAGAAGTATATTGGATATACATTGTGTTGATGTGTACTTTACTAGTACTCCTAGTAGCACCAGGGTATAAGATACCGGTTCGGTTGCTAAGTGTTAGTAACTCGAAATAAAAGCTACGAAATAAAAGGAGACTAGCTAAAGGTGAGCTGACGATATGTGTTGGAAGTGTTTCCAAGGTTGATGTGATCAAGCATCGCACGCTCCCTCTACCACCGAGATTGGTGTTCGCGTTGAGCATAGACATGATTGGATTATGTCTATCGCAATACGGTTATTCATTTAAGGAGAATAATGGTTACTCTATTTATTTGAATAATACCTTCGATGGTCTTGCACCTAAATAAATGGTTTATTGAATCTCGATCGTAGTGATACACATTTTCATGCCAAAAGATATAAGATAGTAATGATAGTACCACTTACTTGTGGCACTGCCATGTAAGTCATAATGGTATAAAACGCATGAAGAAGCTCCATGTTGATGGATCTTTGGACTCACTCATTTTTGAAAAGTTTGAGACATGCGAACCATGTCTATTGGTGTATATGCATGAAGAAACTCCATGCAAATGGATCGTTCGGACTCACTTGATTTTGAATCACTTGAGATATGCAAATCATACCACATGGGCAAGATGACTGAAAAG
>NW_021253566.1:0-406 GCF_002162155.2 Triticum dicoccoides
GGCAGTCTTCCTCTTGAAGATCCATTTATTCTTAATGACTCACCAATCATCAGGCAAGTCAATCAAAGTCCATACTTTGTTCTCATACATGGATCCTATCTTAGATTTCATGGCCTCGAGCCATTTCACGGAATCTAGGCTCATCATCTCTTCCTCATAGTTCGTAGGTTTGTCATGGTCAAGTAACATGCCATCCAGAACAGGATTACCGTACCACTCCGGTGCGGATCACACTCTGGTTGACCTACAAGGTTCGGTAGGAACTTGATATGAAGTTTCATGATCATCATCATTAGCTTCCTCACTAATTGGTGTAGGTGTCACAAGAACCTGTTTCTGTGATGAACTACTCTCCAATAAGGGAGCAGGTACAGTTACCTCATCAAGTTCTACTTTCCTCCCACTC
>NW_021253567.1:0-548 GCF_002162155.2 Triticum dicoccoides
GCATGCTCCTAGGGGGATAGATTGGTAGGAAAAGACCATCGCTCATCCCCGACCGCCACTCATAAGGATGCACAAGCCAGGTACACTTCATGTTTCAAATTTGTTACAAAACTTTAACCATACGTGCATGCTACGGGACTTGCTAACTTCAACACAAGAGTTCTTTGAATTCATAATCACCCAACTAGCATGACTTTAATATCACTACCTCCATATCTCAAAATAATTATCAAGTATCAAACTTTTCTTAGTATTCAACACACTCATAAGAAAGTTCACATATATTGAATACCAAGTATATTAATATTAAGCAAATTACCATGCTATTAACGAATCTCAAAATAATCTAAGTGAAGTATGAGAGTTCATCTATTTCTTCAAAATAAAACTACCACCATGCTCTAAAAGGTATAAGTGATGCACTAGAGCAAATGACAAACTACTCCGAAAGATATAAGTGAAGGTCAATGAGTAGCTAAATAATTATGCAACTATGCGAAGACTCTCTCTCATTTAATAATTTCAGATCTTGATACTTTATTCAAACA
>NW_021253568.1:0-962 GCF_002162155.2 Triticum dicoccoides
GCAGTTTTCAGAAGAGCAGAGGCAATCTGGGTGGAATCGACTTGATTACTCATATAATGGCCGACTCAACATTGGTGACTATCAGTCGGCTGGTCAAAATATGCGACCGAGTGGAAATTATCCGAGTGTAAGGATGCACCCAGGTGGAAGCTATCCGAGTGAAAAAATGTGGCCAAGTAGATTCCATCCGACTGGATTCCATCCGAGTGAATTCCATCCGAGTGACATCCATCCGAGCGGATTCCATCAAAGTAAAAAGCTGCGCCCGAGTGGAAATTTCATGCATCTGGAAAGTCGAAAAGAATGGCGTGTTAAGTCACCAAGTGTTGCAGCAGTTGAGTCGGGAAAAAGCAAGGAGAAAACGGATGCCGACTCACTTATCTTGGGCACCAAAACATTTGCCATACAGCAGCCAATTGTGCATAGCAAACCGACTGAGCCGATACTTTCTATCGCGCCAAAGCACTCGGCTAATGACCATGAAGAAAGCACCAGCCGAGTAAAAACGAGAGATCCTAAATACACTCAGCCAAAGTGGTGTCCTTCAGGGCTAACAAGGACACAGAAGAGGAAACTACAGAGGTTAAGGAGCCAAGAGATGGCAGAACAAGAGGCTGACAAGCAAAGGGATAAGTTGTTCAATGACACTTGGCCTATGGTACCTACAAAACAAGTCTCGAGGCCCAAACAAATACGAGATACAGTGGCCTCTACGCCTATCACAGCAGCACCTACACTACCAAAAAAGGACGACGCAATCATTGCATCGTCTATGTTACCTATTGCTTCTTCTTCACTCGGACAAATTTCTGAATCGGTGGATGCACTTGAGGAGGAGGCTGATATGTTGGACTATGAGTCTACACCGGTTCATGAAGGTATGGATATCAATATGGTGTATTACTTGCCTGCTGAGTTTCGTGCTGTAGATGAGGAAGGGGAGGTGGCTCAGCTGGATTTTG
>NW_021253569.1:0-1287 GCF_002162155.2 Triticum dicoccoides
CGGTGCACAGTTAGGGGGAACACTTCTTGAATTTATTGTGAGGGATCATCTTATTTACTACCGTCGTTCTAAGTAAACAAGATGCAAAACATGATAAACATCACATGCAATCAAATAATAAACGTGACATGATATGGCCAATATCACATAGCTCCTTTGATCTCCATCTTGGGGCTCCATGATCATCTTGTCACCGGCTTGACACCATGATCTCCATCATCATGATCTCCATCATCGTGTCTCCATGAAGTTGCTCGCCAACTATTACTTCTACTACTATGGCTAACGCGTTTAGCAATAAAGTAAAGTAATTTACATGGCGTTTCTCGATGACACGCAGGTCATAAAAAGAATAAAGACAACTCCTATGGCTCCTGCCGGTTGTCATACTCATCGACATGCAAGTCGTGAATCCTATTACAATAGCATGAACATCTCATACATCATATATAGATCATTCATCATTCATCACAACTTTGGCCATATCATATCACAAACCACTTGCTGCAAAAACAAGTTAGACGTCCTCTAATTGTTGTTGCAAGTTTTAGTGGCTGAATTAGGGTTCTAGCAAGAACGTTTTCTTACCTACGTTAAAGCCACAACATGATTTGTCAACTTCTATTTACCCTTCATAAGGACCCTGTTCATCGATTCCGCTCCAACTAAAGTGAGAGAGACAGACACCCGCCAGCCACCTTATGCAACTAGTGCATGTTAGTCGGTGGAACCGGTCTCACGTAAGCGTACGTGTAAGGTTGGTCCGGGCCGCTTCATCCCACAATACCGCTGAAGCAAGAAAGGACTAGTAACGGCAAGAAAGTTGACAAATCTACGCCCACAACAAATTGTGTTCTACTCGCGCAAGAAGAACTACGCATAGACCTAGCTCATGATGCCACTGTTGGGGAACGTTGCAGAAAACAAAATTTTCCTACTCGTTTCACCAAGATCATCTAGGAGTTCATCTAGCAACGAGTGATTAGATGCATCTACATGCCTTTGTAGATCGCGCACGGAAGCGTTCAAAAGAACGGTGATGATGTAGTCGTACTCGACGTGATCCAAATCACCGATGACCAGCGCCGAACGGACGGCACCTCCGTGTTCAACACACGTACGGGACGGGAGACATCTCCTCCTTCTTGATCCAGCAAGGGGGAAGGAGAGGTTGATGAAGATCCAGCAGCACGACGGCGTGGTGGTGGATGCAGGGCGTCACAGCAGCAGGGCTTCGCCGAGACTACGAGGGAGAGACGTAACGGGGGGAGATGGAGGCGCCAGGGG
>NW_021253570.1:0-803 GCF_002162155.2 Triticum dicoccoides
TGTGCCAGCATTGCATTACCCCATGACCTGGTTTTCTGCACAGTTGGCAGCGCTGCCGACGAGTATTTGAGCAAGGCGCGCCCTGAGGTGCACGCTGCTGATTGTAGTCGCCCTCGTGCTGCTGCTGATGGTTGTAGCTTCCCGCCTGATGATTGTAGCCGAAACTTCCAGAGCGAGCGTTCTGGTTTGCCCCACGTCCACGTCCGCTGCTGCTGCCGCCGTGTGCACGCCCCTGGTGACCACTCCCAAGACAACCCCCGCCTCGTCCACGAACGGCCGCGTTAGCAGATGACTGCCTGTGGTTGAGGCCTTGGAGTAGATTCATTGCGCGCATCAAAGGAGAGAACTTGACTGTAGAGTTCAGGGACAATAACCGGCTACACCCGGGCGGCCAGTGCGGAGACCACTGGATTATACTCGAGATCGAGTCCAGCGAGGATATGAGATGTGATCTCACCATCGGAGAGGGGTTCACCACCAGAAGCGATCTCGTTGGTGAGCGATTTTATTTTGGCGAGGTAGTCTGTCATGCTGGCGTTTCCCTTCTGGAGATTGTGAAGAGCGATTCTGGTGTTGATGTTCTGCGCCTGAGTCTGGGCCGCCAACGTAGCATGGAGAGCAGCCCATACTTCCGCCGGCGTCTGGAGGGTGACGACTTGGGCCATGATTTCGTGGGACAGAGATCCCATCAAATATCCTTGGAGCTGCTGCTCTTGAGCATACCAGAGGGTGCGCGCAAAGTTTGCGAACTGCTCCTCCTTCCCGTCCTTGGTGACGGTGATGGTGGCCGGCGGCACACGGCT
>NW_021253571.1:0-974 GCF_002162155.2 Triticum dicoccoides
GCAATCATTGTTAGGGTACGGTGGTGGTTGGCATTCTGCTTGATGCAGGCTGCACCTACTCCCACGACAGCGGTCAGCAACTAGGTGTTCGCCATCGGAGTTCTTCAGTATCGCCCCCTCTCTGTTGTGTATGTGTAGTTTACTCTCCCATGCCAAGTATCTGGTTGAATTAAGTTAGATTCAGTAAGAAAATTGGTTAGCTGAATTTGGATGGATTGTGTCCCCAAGTGAAGATCTGAAACATTATGTATTTTATTTTGGTCTTGTCCTCAAATATATTTGTTTTGGGCATAGCTATCCTACAAGCTTAGTACTCGGGCTGTCATAATTTCTTTTGCGTACTTTCTATGTGCTTAGTCAGATATCTTATTGGTTTTGTTCATAGTTTGAGTCAGTTATTGAACCATCAAACAGAGCACTTCATCTATGGCCTGTTTGATTGTGGCCTGAAGAAAAACAAGAACCATTGGTTAGGAGTGTCGCTCAATTCCTCTTAATTTATTAGTCCCAATTTTGATTGCATCAGCCGCTTTGGGAGATGTTCATGTGCGCCACAAAATTAACTTGATCTGACAATAGTACGAGGCTACCAGCCGGCTACTCTGTAGCTCCCAGTGTAGCTGGCTGGACTATGCAGTTATTTAATTGGCGTTCAGAACTAGTGCCTTTGGTAGTTCCAGCAAATCGGGGATTCAGTAGCGCTCTTCCGTTTATCAGTGTACGAGTGTTTTGGAATCTGCATTGTTCAAGGTTTTAATCTCCTCTATCTGTACGGTACATGACTTGCTTTTCTCATGCATGCAGATTAGAACATATGCAAGATGCAGCATATGTTGGAGCATGTCTGGCAGCCACACCATCGTTGACATGTGGGCGCCAGAGGAAGAGATCGTGTGTGTGAGGGGGAAGGTGTCCAACATCACCAGCTAGTCCATCGACCTGCCCGCATGAGATCTTCAGCTGCTAAAGGTGCC
>NW_021253572.1:0-1859 GCF_002162155.2 Triticum dicoccoides
GGTAAAGGGTGGAAGACTCGGCCTTACGCCTGGTGTTTTGCTCCACTCTTGCCGCCCTAGTTTCCGTCATACCGGTGTTATGTTCCCGGATTTTGCGTTCCTTACGCGGTTGGGTGATTTATGGGACCCCCTTGACAGTTAGCTTTGAATAAAACTCCTCCAGCAAGGCCCAACCTTGGTTTTACCATTTGCCTCACCACCACCTATACCCTTCCCTTGGGTCGGCCAACCCGAGGGTCATCTTTATTTTAGCCCCCCCCGGGCCAGTGCTTGTCTAAGTGTTGGTCCGAACCGAGCCGCCTGCGGGGCCACCTCGGGAAACTCGAAGTCTGGTTTTACTCGTAGCCTGTCTCATCCGGTGTTGCCCTGAGAACGAGATATGTGCAGCTCCTATCGGGATTGTCGGTGTATCGGGCGGCTTGCTGGTCTTGTTTTACCATTGTCGAAATGTCTTGTAAACCGGGATTCCGAGTCTGATCGGGTCTTCCCGGGAGAAGGTATATCCTTCGTTGATCGCGAGAGCTTATCATGGGCTAAGTTGGGACACCCCTGCAAGGTTTAAACTTTTGAAAGCCGTGCCCGCGGTTATGGGCAGATGGGAATTTGTTAATGTCCGGTTGTAGATAACTTGACACCAGATCCGAATTAAAACGCATCAACCGCGTGTGTAGCCGTGATGGTCTCTTCTCGGCGGAGTCCGGGAAGTGAACACGGTTTTTGGGTTATGTTTGACGTAAGTAGGAGTTCAGGATCACTTCTTGATCATTGCTAGCTTCACGACCGTTCCGCTTGCTCTCTTCTCGCTCTTATTTGCGTATGTTAGCCACCATATATGCTTAGTCGCTGCTGCAACCTCACCACTTTACCCCTTCCTTACCCCTTTAAGCTTTGCTAGTCTTGATACCCATGGTAATGGGATTGCTGAGTCCTCGTGGCTCACAGATTACTAAAACAACAGTTGCAGGTACAGGTTATGCGATGATCATGACGCGAGAGCGATGTTTGCTTGTTTTGGAGTTCTTCTTCTGCTTCTTCTTCGATCAGGGGATAGGTTCCAGGTTGGCAGCCTGGGCTAGCAGGGTGGATGCCGTTTGAGCTTCTGTTTGTGTTTCATCCATAGTCGGATTTTGATCTTATGTATGATGATGTTGTATTCGTGTGGCATTGTATGCCTCTTGTATGTATCCCCATCTATTATGTAATGTTGATGTAATGATATCCACCTTGCAAAAGCGTCTTCAAGATGCGCTTCTATCCTTGGTGGGACCTTCGAGTTCCTTTAGGATAGGGTCGCATCTTGGGCGTGACAGAAAGTCTCACCCTGGACCGCGTCGTGGTTGATGATCGAAGAAGCCATCATGCCTAAAGGTGACGACACAGAGGAACTCTCAATGAAAGCACCAATGTCGGTGTCAAAACCGGCGGATCTCGGGTAGGGGGTCCCGAACTGTGCGTCTAGGCGGATGGTAACAGGAGACAAGGCACACGATGTTTTTACCCAGGTTCGGGCCCTCTCGGTGGAGGTAAAACCCTACTCCTGCTTGATTAATATTGATGATATGGGTAGTACAAGAGTTGATCTACCACGAGATCAGAGAGGCTAAACCCTAGAAGCTAGCCTACGGTGTGATTGTTGTTCGTCCTACGGACTAAAACTCTCTGGTTTATATAGACACCGGAGAGGGCTAGGGTTACATAGAGTCGGTTACAATGGGAGGAGATCTTCATATCATATCGCCAAGCTTGCCTTCCATGCCAAGGAAAGTCCTATCCGGACATGGGACGAAGTCTTCAATCTTGTATCTTCATAGTCTGGGAGTCCGGCCAAAGGTCATAGTCCGGCCATCCGGACACTCCCC
>NW_021253573.1:0-388 GCF_002162155.2 Triticum dicoccoides
GCTTTGAAGCTTTGCTATGACGAGCTACCCTTCCATTTACAACAGTGCTTCTCATATTGTTCTATATTCCCATACGATTATCAGTTTCCCGTCGAAGAGTTAGTTCGTATGTGGATTTCACAGGGATTTGTGAAGCGAACTCATTCAAATCAGAATTTGGAGGAGATGGGATGGAACTATCTAACTGAATTGGTAAACCTGGGCTTTTTTGAGCAGGTTAGAGAAAATGAAGAATTATTCTCTTCTGGCAGGCAAACTTCATATGCCATTAGTGATCTTATGCATGATTTTGCAAGGATTGTTTCAAGAACAGAGTGTGCAACAATAGATGATATACATTTCAATGAAATATTGCCAACTGTACACCATTTGTCAATACTAACCGATT
>NW_021253574.1:0-4811 GCF_002162155.2 Triticum dicoccoides
CTTCGTCCTATTGGTCCTCCCTCGATCAGGTGTCGAGTTCTGAAAATGAGAGTCTGATGATTGCCCCCTCCGAAGAGGAGATATTCGAAGTGATTCGATCGGCCAACTCTAATGCGGCTTCCGGGCCTGACGGAATCTCCATCCCCTTCTTTCGGCAATTCTGGCCTTAGTTAAAAGGCATCATTCAGGCTATTACACAAGGTTTTTGGCTGGGTACTGTTGACATCTCTAGACTGAATTACGCGGTACTCACTATCATCCCTAAGGTCAAAGGTGCTGACTTGATTTCCCAGTTTAGGCCCATTGCTTTAATTAATAACTTCGCGAAGATTCCGTCTAAGGGTATGGTAACTAGGGTCTCTCCGATCGCCCATCGTGTCATTAGTTCTTTTCAATCTGCGTTCATAAAGGGGAGATTTATTTTGGATGGGGTGATTTGCTTGCATGAGATAGTCCATGACCTGCGGACCAAGGGCACTAAGGTTGTGGTGCTTAAGCTTGACTTCGAAAAGGCATATGATTCGGTTAGTTGGAATTTACTTTGACAAGTTCTTCTTGCTAAGGGATTCGAAGGTGCGGTGGTTCATCGTCTTATGCAGCTTGTCTCGGGTGGGCATACGGCTGTGGCGGTGAATGGTCAGACTAGTAATTTCTTTGCTAATGGTAGGGGTCTTAGACAAGGGGATCCGACATCCCCGTTGCTCTTCAATTTCGTTGCGAACGCCCTCTCCCGTATCTTGTCTCGAGCAGCCTCTGCAGGGCACATTACGCCTGTTAGCTCTCATCTTCTCCCCAATGGCATCACCCACCTGCAATACGCGGATGACACCATTATTATGGTTGAACTTAATGAGGACAGCCTCACGAACTTGAAATTCCCCCTCTTATGCTTCGAAGCGCTTTCGGGTCTTAAAATCAATTTTTCGAAGAGCGAAGTTATTCTGACTGGGGTGCATGATTCGGAAGCTCAAAGAGTGGATCATCTTCTCAATTGCTCTCTAGGGTCTTATCCTCTCAAATACCTGGGCCTACCAATCTCCCCTCTCAAGCTCTTGGCTAAAGACTTTGCCCCGGCAGTTACTAAAGTAGGAAATGGAGTTTTGCCGTGGAGAGGCCGGTATAATTCCCAGGCGGGCAAGGTTGCCCTTACTAATGCGTGCCTCTCCTCCCTTCCGATGTTTCTCATGGGCTTCTACCTCTTGTCCGGAGGGACTCACGCTGGCTTCGACAAGCATAGGGGTGCTTTCTATTGGAACTCCTCTGATAATAAGCGTAAATATAGGATGGTGAAGTGGGACCTGATCTGCAGACCTAAGAGCATGGGGGCCTAGGCATCATTAATACTTTGGTCACGAACAAGTGCCTCATGATAAAATGGTGGTGGAAGATTATGTTCCTCGAGGAGCGTCCCACATGGCTATCTATTCTCAAAGCTAAATACTTCCCCTCTTCGAGCCCTATGTTCGCCTCCTCTTCTGGTGGCTCTCAGTTCTGGCGCCAGCTCGTTAAAGTTCGACCAATCTTCCAATCCCTTGTTAAATTTGTAGTTCGGAATGGTAAATCCACTCGTTTCTGGTTAGACTGGTGGGTATGGGATACCACGCTTGCGGTGGCATACCCGACCTTGTTCTCGTATTGTGCTGATCCCGAGATCTCTATCTTTGAGCTCTCGGCTGACGACTGGGTCCTTGATTTCCGGCGTTCACTTTCTCCTGTGGAGTTGGATGATTGGCAACGTCTTACTGCCTGCTTCCCCTTGATCTTGAAGGAAGATGGCCCGGTGGTCTGGCCTCATTCTGCCTCGGGGCGTTTCTCAGTTAAATCTGCATACTCTAAACTTATCCCGGGTGCCTGCACAGCCAAATTCAAGGATATTTGGCCAGCTCGTATTCCTCCTAAGAGAATTTTTTTTCTGTGGCAAGCTTTCCGGCGAAAACTCTGGGTTGGCTGGGCAGCGATCAGTTGGTCGCTGTGGACCACTAGAAACAAGTTCACTATCGAACACATTTTCCCGGCTAACCTCGTGATTTGCTTATTTAAAGCCAATGTCTTTTTGCAACAGTGGAGATCATTGACTAAGGAAGGGGAGGCTTTCAACGACATGTTATCTAAGATGAGATCTACGACGGCTTCCCTGCTGCGGCGCTCTAGGAGGATGGCTTAATGACCGGTTCTTATGGACTATTTGCTGGCCTGCGTGCCATGTATGGTTGGTTGCCATGTACTCGCACTTTTTAAACTCTGTTTTGCTCGGCTTATGTGTTGCATTGAGGGCCGGTGTTGTGACTCTGTCTGGTGGTTTTATTTATAAACTCGGGCGCATGTCTTTTATCTAAAAAATCTCCATATCCTAGTCATCCAAATCACGACAACGGAGGGACAATGAAATGACTGTTGTAGCGCAAACCTCCTAGCAACCACGGGTCTTTTCAACCAAAACCCTCTCCAACTAGTTGAATTTATAGAACTAGTTTATTTTTAGTAAGAAAATTTAGGTATATGAGATTATTTGAACTAGTTGAATTAATAGAACTAGTTTATTTTTAGTAAGAAAATTTAGGTATATGAGATTATTTGAACTAGTTGAATTAATAGAACTAGTTTATTTTTAGTAAGAAAATTTAGGTATATGAGATTATTTGAACTAGTTTAATTAATAGAACTAGTTTATTTTTAGTAAGAAAATTTAGGTATATGAGATTATTTGAACTAGTTGAATTAATAGAACTAGTTTATTTTTAGTAAGAAAATTTAGGCATATGAGATTATTTGAACTAGTTGAATTAATAGAACTAGTTTATTTTTAGTAAGAAAATTTAGGTATATGAGATTATTTGAACTAGTTGAATTAATAGAACTAGTTTATTTTTAGTAAGAAAATTTAGGTATATGAGATTATTTGAACTAGTTGAATTAATAGAACTAGTTTGTTTTTAGTAAATGCTTAGTTGAATTAGTTGAATTAATTGAATTAGTAAGTGTTTAATGTTTCGCCTATATGAACATATATAGGAAATGTCGTCTGACGACGGAAAAAAATTCATTATGTGCGAATACTGTGAAGACCAGCGTGGCCTGTGCGACAGAAATTTCCTTGTTCATGATAGGCGCTTCAGCATCAAGCTGGATGAGACCTTCGAATTCGATACGGTAAGTCACAACAACAAGTCTGTTTTCGTAATTAAGCATGACTTATATATGCTTCATTTGCCTGACTTATAATTTTTAATTTTCACTATTCTACTAGCGCATCCCCTGCCATGCAAGTATTTTTGTCTTGGATAAGATAGGTTTCAATGATATGGAAACTATGGAGGTAAAGAGAGTTTACCTGAAAACTGAGCATGATTTCTTCAACAGGGACTCCCGATGACAGTTGTGCCTCAGGGGATCGAGACTAAAGGTCGCATGTCAATTGTTAGCTCACGGCCAAGATATCCTGCATTGCACATGAGTGCATTCAGGATTTCTAGAAGCGATGAATGCTTAATAGTGAAAGATTGGAGAAAAATTGTTAACGATCGCAGAGAAGTACTAGGGGGCAGCAATGAGAAGCGCATCCCACAATTAGGAGACAGGTTCATCTGCATGCTCCAATATGATGAATCAGGAGAGCTATACATGTTCTATGCTATTTTACCTAAGAGAGAGCAGCAGGAGTGATTTAGCTAGTTCATGCTCTTAGTACTTGTCCTTTCATGTCCGTGTTCTTCGTTCTGAACTTAATCTCAAAGAGTGATTTGCTTTTGTGGTGTTATATGTGAACGCTTATAATATCATGACAATCATGTTGAACTTGATGATATTTTTGCTTCTGGTACAAGTGAATGTTTCTTCTTTCAGCTAGCGTTGGTGGTGATTAGATAGCGGTAATGACTATGATGATTAAATAATGATAATGACGACTACGATGATTTTTAGCTAGCTAGCTAGAGTATATATATACTCACGTTGATGATATGATGCAAGAGTTTTTATATTAATATGATGATATGATGATGAGTTATTATATCATATAATGAAAGAAACCGCAGATTAGTTTCAGCTGGATGGATCCTACCTAAGTGATCAAGTATAATGCCATATTCGTATAAATTATACTTGATCACCTAATTAGGTGATCAAGTATAATATGGATATGGATTTAACAACTCATTATAATGTAAAAGAATCACTAAATTAAATTGAAAACACAAAATTAAAGGAAATTTTTAAAAAAAAACCCAGACATTTAGTACCGGTTGGTACTAAAGCCCTACGCGCACCCGGGCCTGGCTCGTGCCACGTGTTTGCACTTTAGCGCCGGTTCGTGACGAACCGGTACTAAAGTGGGGGCCTTTAGTCCCCACTCTTTAGTGTCGGTTGGCGAACCGGCACTAAAGGCCGTCACGAACCGGCACTAAAGGCCGGTTCTGCACTAGTGAATAGAAGGAGCTCGAGCTACCCAACCTGCAACTGGAGGAGCATGGAGTCTGGCCGGGATTGAGAGGCGTACGAGCGGTATTGGTCGGGAGCCAAATCCACGAGGGAGGGCTGCATCGAGGGATGAGGAGGCGGGATTGGCCCGCCGCCGCACGGGACCTTGCTTCGATGACGTCAACCGATGGCGGCGGGACGTTGAGGGACTAGGAGGAGAACTAGGCGCCGGCCACGGAAGCGCCTCCCGTGTCTCCCAAACAGACGACCTGGAGGACTCACTTGTACTCTAGTGATAGCTAGTACTATCTATCATTCATGGTGAGATTATCCAAATCATTTGTATGTAATTTTCTAATGTTAATATGTGGTTAACTGACTTCATCACCAGCAAA
>NW_021253575.1:0-1088 GCF_002162155.2 Triticum dicoccoides
ACAGCGCTGACCGTAGGGGTGGGCTGTGATGCGGTAGGTACGTGGCCGGGTGTACCGAATACCCGTTAGGTATCTCGGGAACCCTGTTCACATCGTTCGGGGCCGTATGGGAAACCTCGGCCGGACTCCCTGCGGATGGAACCTGAATAGGCGATAAACCTGGACTGGAGGCTTAGGTGATTAGGTAGGTCGTGGCCGACACCCACGTTGGGCTTCCGCTTGAAGGTTGCCGAGTACATGTCGTGTAAACGACGGTAAGTGGTGAGAGCGTGTATGAAGAAGTACACCCCTGCAGGGTTAACATGATCTATTCGAATAGCCGCGTCCGCGGTAAAGGACTACTTGGTTGCCTATACAGTTCATAGACAAGTAAATGGAAACTGTTAAAAGCCTCAAGATAAGTGTGAGTGCTGAGGATGGCTCTTCCGTAGGAAGACGGAGATGAATCCTCGGTAGTATATTGAAGTGGTGAGTAGTGGACTCGTGTGCGCAAAACTATTTCAAGTTGGAGTATTGTAGGATAGCCTAGCCAAGAGTCAAAGCTGGCTTGCTGCAATGACTCCACCAACCCTTCTTGATACTATGCATGTATGTAGGATCTGATGTAAGTCTTGCTGAGTACCTTTGTACTCATGTTGCTATAATCTACATTTTTACAGAAGACGCTGCAACCCCTTCTGATGGGTTCTATGTAGACGTTGACATCAACGAGTAGGCTAAAGACCCAGGTGGTGACCCTGAGCTTGTGATGGACCACGTAGTATAGTTAGGCTTCCAAGCCTCTTTTATTTTACTAGTTGTCTGTACCCAGACAAAGTACTTCCGCTGTTGGCTTGTATGACTGTATGACTTGTATGTTGGGTCGTGAGACCCGTACCTTTGTGTATGATATGTATGGCTCCCTGAGCCTTAAATAAAGTACTTGTGTCATAGAGTCATGTTGTGATGCTTCGTTGTATTTGCACATATCGAGCATATTGTGTGTATGATTGAAATGCTTGGTATGTGTGGGATCTGACTATCTAGTTGTTTATCTTTAGTAGCCTCTCTTACCGGGAAATGTCTCCTAGTGTTACCGCTGAGCCATG
>NW_021253576.1:0-1067 GCF_002162155.2 Triticum dicoccoides
AAAAATTTATCAAGGTATGTACTCATTGAAAAATCTTATCAAGCATCTTGATCTATCTATATAGATCTTGATGCTCAATGTGTAAGCAGCTTCACCGAGGTCTTGCCTTGAAAAACTCTTATTCAAGTATCCTTTCATGCTATCCAGAATTTCCATATCATTTCCAATTAACAATATGTCATCCACATATGATATTAGAAATGCTACAGAGCTCCCACTCACTTTCTTGTAAATACAGGCTTCTTCAAAAGTCTGTATAAAACCATATGCTTTGATCAACTCATCAAAGCGTATATTCCAACTCCGAGATGCTTGCACCAGTCCATAGATGGATCGCTGGAGCTTGCACAATTTGTTAGCACCTTTCGGATTGACAAAACCTTCTGGTTGCATCATATACAACTCTTCTTTAAGAAAACCATTAAGGAATGCAGTTTTGTTTATCCATTTGCCAGATTTCATAAAATACGGCAATTGCTAACATGATTCAGACAGACTTAAGCATAGATATGAGTGAAGCTTTCATAAAATACGGCAATTCCTCACACTGCTCCTGCTCCTCCCAAGTCCGCAGCAGTTCCGACAAAGTCCTCAGCTCCTGTGCATCTGACTACATGTCAAAGGACTGCTGGTTTCTTGATTGCCTCTGGTGTCTCAGCAAGTTCCTCAGCTGCACCAATTTCATCATCTGGCCCGACTCTGCTGAAGACCAAAGCAACAGCTGGACGAGGTCCTCGGCCAAGTCCAAAGAAGAAACAGGTCGCATTCCATGTGTCATCTGATGATGAAGCTTCTGATGATGAACTCACAGAAATCATCAAAGACAGACAGGTGAAGGCCGCTAGAGCCAAAGGCACATCTGTGCCACTGTTGTTGGATCCGAAGAAAATCCTCGATTATATTGATCTCTGGCACAAGGATCCAAACACCCCCATGCCTGATTTCCATCTGACCGCTGGTCAAAATCACATGCTGACCCATTTCATCACTGAAGAGAAATGGAAGTTTGAAAAGGCAAGAGAGATCAAGAAAGCTCAATACAGAAAGGAGAAGTTCCTGAAGAAAAA
>NW_021253577.1:0-1001 GCF_002162155.2 Triticum dicoccoides
GGGGGCAGGGGCGGCCGGCGGTCGGCGGCGGCGGCGGGGCCTAGGAACTGTTGATGGAACCACTCGATTTGTTTCTTATTAGGAGTGAGCAGGGGGAGTGGAGAACATGACATATCACATATGTGCACAAACTTTGCACAAGTATCACACTTCACGATCCGGTTGACAAGGAACCTCCAACTAACATCTCATGGATTTTCATTCTAATCACAAACAAGCACATTGATATGACCATAGACCATACTATTCCATATACGTCGCAGGTTGGCGCTTTTTGTATTGAGCCCCCATCAATAGAACCAAAGAAAGAAGAGGTCAAATTCGTTATGTACAAATTCATATTGCTTCATGTGTGTAGTCAAGTTTATCGGGTCCTGGTGTTTTTAACGTGTGGAGTTTAATCCATAAGGCTTTGATCCGATCGGTCCAAAAGGATAAGTTTTCGTTCGATGTGGAGTCGCTATCACATCGAACATTTTTGTTCGGTCAATTCGATGGTTGTCAGGGAACATTTAGTTCGATCGGAGAGCTACCCAGATCGAATGTCCGTTCGTTATTGGGGTCCTTTAATTTTTTGGAGTCAAAAGGTCACATGCATGGAGTCACATTATTTGTTAGTCTATCTAGTTTTGTTAGGTAAGATAAGAGGATCCTATGTAATCAACGTGGCCGAATCATTAATTTGTAAAACCTTGATTAGTTTGGATGGAAGAGAGAAAGAGAGTGTTTCGTAGTCGGTTTGGTTATGTTTGGGTTGCCTCTAAAAGAGGTTGTGTACGACCATGTAAGGCACAATTTTGTTCTCATTAGATTTGAGGAGAATATCAGAACAGTATCATGTTCGGGCACGCCAAATATATGTGTTCGTTTGCTAATATCTGAGAGATTTAGTTTCTGCTACGCGCACGGTTCGATCTAGTCGATCCCGTTTGTAAGTTGTATTTTTTGGTCTTCTTGCATATTGGTTGATCCGAAGAATCATTTTACTACTTTTGCTTACA
>NW_021253578.1:0-2641 GCF_002162155.2 Triticum dicoccoides
CACTCACAATTATGGCCAATTCTGGTCCATTTCGTGCACTATCACTCACCGGTTTGGGGTCCCAGAGTGATTTCCACGAACTAAAATCCCCGGGGTGCATTTACGTGTCCATCGTCAACACTCAAAGTTTTGGCCAATTCTCACCCGTTTCGTGGACTATTACTCACCATTTTGGTGTCCCGAAGCGATTTACATAGTTGTTGAACCTCAAGGTGCGCTTACGTGTCGGTCATCAAGACTCGTAGTTTTGGCCGATTCTGGCCCGTTTCGTGTACTATTACTCACTGTTTGGGGTTCCGTAATGATTTCGATGATTGACGAACCCCGGGGTGCGTTTACGTGTCGGTCATCGAGACTCACAGTTCTGGCCGAATCTGGCCTGTTTCATGGACTACTACTCACTCTTTTGTTGTCCCGGAGTGATTTCCACGACCAACGAACTTAACCCCGGGGTGCGTTTATGTGCCGGTCAACAAGACTCACAATTTTGGTCGATTCTGCCCCGTTTCATGGACTATTACTCACTGTTTTGAGGTCTCGGAGTGATTTCCATGATTAACGAACCCTAGGGTGCGATTAAGTGTTGGTCATCAACACTCACGGTCTTCGTAGATTCTGACCCTTTTCGTGGGCTATTACTCACCATTTTAAGGTCCCAAAGCGATTTCCATGGTTGTTGGACCCCAAGGTCCTCTTACGTGTCGGTCATCAACAATCGCGGTTTTGGGCCGATTCTGGCCCGTTTCGTGGACTATTACTTACTATTTTGGGGTCCCAGAGTGATTTCCACAATTGATGAACACGGGGATGCGTCTATGTGTCGGTCATCAACACTCGCAGTTTTGGCCGATTCTTGCCGTTTCATGGACTATTACTCACTGATTACGGGTCCCTGAGCGATTTCCAGGATTGACGAACCCCGTGGTGAGTTTATGTATCGTTCATCAATAGTCCTATGTTTTTCCATTTCTGAGCTCTTTCATGGACTATTACTCACCATTTTGGGGTCCCAAAGAGATTTCCATGGTTGTCGAACCCCAAGGTGTGCTTACGAGTTGGTCGTCAAGACTCACAGTCTCGGCCGGTTCTTGTCCGTTTCTTGGACTATTACTCAGTTTTGGGGTCCCGAAGTGATTTCCACGATTGAGGAACCCAGGGTGCGTTTACGTGTCGGTCATCAACACTCACAATTATGGCTGATTCTGGTCCGTTTCGTGCACTATTACTTACTCTTTTTTGGTACCGGAGTGATTGCCATGATTAACGAACTTAAGCCCGGGGTGTGTTTATGTGCCGGTCAACAAGACTCACAGTTTGGGTCGATCCGGCCCCGTTTCATGGACTATTACTCACTGTTTTGAGGTCTCGGAGTGATTTCCACGATTAACGAACCCCAGGGTGCGTTTAAGTGTTGGTCATGAACACTCACGGTCTTTGTCGATTCTGACCCTTTTCGTGGGCTATTACTCACCATTTTAAGCTCCCAAAGCGATTTCCATGGTTGTTGAACCCCAAGGTGCTCTTACGTGTCGGTCATCAACAATCGCGGTTTTGGCCGATTCTGGCCTGTTTCGTGGACTATTACTTACTATTTTGGGGTCCCAGAGTAATTTCCACATTTGACGAACGCGGGGGTGCGTCTATGTGTCGGTCATCAACAATCGCAGTTTTGGCCGATTATGGCCGTTTCATGGACTATTACTCACTAATTTCGGGTCCCTGAGCGATTTCCATGATTGATGAACCCCGTGGTGCATTTATGTATCGTTCATCAATAGTCCTATGTTTATCCATTTCTGGGCTCTTTCATGGACTATTACTCTCCATTTTGGGGTCCCAAAGAGATTTCCGTGGTTGTCGAACCCCAAGGTGTGCTTACGAGTTGGTCGTCAAGACTCGCAGTCTCGGCTGGTTCTTGTCCGTTTCTTGGACTATTACTCAGTTTTGGGGTCCCGAAGAGACTTCCATGATTGATGAACCCCAGGGTGCGTTTACGTGTCGGTCAACAACTCTCACAATTATGGCCCATTCTGGTCCGTTTCGTGTACTATCACTCACAGGCTTGGGGTCCCAGAGCGATTTCCACGAATTAAAATCCCCGGGGTGCACTAACGTGTCCGTCGTCAACACTCAAAGTTTTGGCCAATTCTCACCCGTTTCGTGGACTATTACTCACCATTTTGGTGTCCCGAAGAGATTTACATAGTTGTTGAACCCCAAGGTGCGCTTACGTGTCGGTCATCAAGACTCGTAGTTTTGGCCGATTCTGGCCCGTTTCCTGTACTATTACTCACTGTTTGGGGTCCCGGAGTGATTTCGATTATTGACGAACCCCGGGGTGCGTTTACGTGTCGGTCATCAACACTCACAGTTCTGGCCGAATCTGGCCTGTTTCATGGACTATTACTCACTCTTTTTTGGTCCCGAAGTGATTTCCACGATTAACAAACTTAACCCCGGGGTGCATTTATGTGCCGGTCAACAAGACTCCCAGTTTTGGTCGATTTTGCCCCGTTTCATGGACTATTACTCAATGTTTTGAGGTCTCGGAGTGATTTCCACGATTAACGAACCCCAGGGTTCGTTTAAGTGTTGGTCATGAACACTCACGGTCTTTGTCGATTCTAACCCGTTTCGTGGG
>NW_021253579.1:0-1458 GCF_002162155.2 Triticum dicoccoides
CAATACCATTGTTACACCCACAACCCCTACTGCTACATATACGGGACCAATTACTAGAGCTCGCGCACGCCAATTAAATTATCAGGTACTTCCGTTTCTTGGTAATGATTCTAATGTTCATGAGAATATGATGCTGCCTAAATTGGATACATTTGTTTTGCTTACAAATGAAGGGCCTAGCTTGGAGAAGGATGAACATTGGAGCAAGAACAAGCATGGAGATGATGCCATGCGCAAGGGGAACAAGAACGGAGTTACAAGTGATGATTTCAGGACTTTGAAGCCACCATAATGGGTGCATGAAGCCTTGGACGAAATATACAAGATGCCACTTCATAAATTTCGTCCCGAGGCTATTATAGGTGCTGCGTCACCTTTTTATTGGGCCAGGCCCATGTAATTTCGAAATACATAAGTATAGGCTATTTTTAGAGTCCGTATGTGTGGGGAAACAAGAGATAGGGTTGATTTCGGACCCCTCCACCAAGGGCCACGAAATTTCCCTCTCTTCCTCCATATATACAGCCCTTAGGGCACCGTTTAGATTTTGGGTTTTGCTTAGATTAAAGTTCGCCATAGCTGCAACTTCGCGTACTTCGTTTGTGTTCAACGACCAGACAAAGGCGTCACAGAACCCAACCTTGATCAATAAAGCTTTCATCTTATATTCGCAATATCCAGATTGCAATCTCAGTTTCTTGCTTGTTCTTCGTTTGCTTGCAGGAAACATACCCTCGTGGTCAGGTTGATCGTGCTCCAGCGTGGTCAATAACCTCTCGGAGTTGGTTTAGCGATTGCTAAGGCGCGACGTCCTCGCACGTTCGTAGTCGGATCGTCAAAGTCGACTGCCACCAAAGCGATATCCATCATCTCATCGAAAGACGGGACACCTTTGCCTCTATCATGTAGTGCAGCGAGCAATAAAACGCTCAACATCCCGTCTCATCTTTGGCCAAAAGAAATGTGTAGCAAGTACGTCCTCCGTCTTCTTCACGCCAAAGTGTCCCGTTAATCCTCCTCCATGCGCCTCCTGCAACAACAAAAGACGAACGGAGCTAGCTGGAATGCATAGCTTGTTAGCACGAAACAAAAATCCATCGTTAACGACGAACTTGTTCCACATTCTTCCTTCTTTACAATTCTGCATTACATCTTTAAAATCAGCATCATGCACATATTGATCTTTGATGGTCTCCAAACCAAATATTTTGAAGTCAAGTTGTGAAAGCATAGTATAGCGGCGAGACAATGCATCAGCAATAACATTTTCTTTTCCCTTCTTGTGTTTAATGACATAAGGAAAAGTCTCAATGAATTCAACCCATTTAGCATGTCTATGATTCAGTTTAGCTTGACTTTTAATATGTTTCAAAGATTCATGATCAGAATGTATAACAAATTCTTTGGGCCATAAATAATGTTGCCATGTTTCTAAAGTCCGAACAAGAGCATATAATT
>NW_021253580.1:0-726 GCF_002162155.2 Triticum dicoccoides
CGAATTGGGTGATTCTTTTTTTGTTGGAAACTAGATTTCGTGCACTTTCCAACCCAATTGGAATCACCTTCAAATTCGTCCGGAGCGTTGAGTTGTGGATGAAACAATCTGATGCTGCAGCAGAATCCGAGTCAAACTACAAGTCCAAAGGTGTTACATCAACTCCACTTGGGCCCATTGGCCTTGTACGACCTAGATTTAGTTTTAGGCTGCCTTGGGACGTCCTCCCACCTCCTTGGCCGCCACCCCTTGCTCCTATATAAGTAGATCCATCTAGTAGCTTTTCCTTGGGATTTGTTTAGTTAAAAGTTAGCCATTGCAACTTCGTGTACTTTGTTTGTGTCCAACGACCAGACCAAGACCGTTTACAGATCCCCACCTTTATCAATACTTCATCTATATTCGCAATATTCAGATTGCTTTATCATATTCTTGCTTGTTCTTCGATTGCTTGTAGGAATAGACCTTCGTGGTCAGGTTGATTGTGCTCTGGCGTGGTCAATAACCTCTCGGAGTTGGTTTAGCGATTGCTAAGGCGCAACGTCATGCACGTTTGTAGTCGAATCGTCAAAGTCGTCTCCACCAAATCGATAGTTATCATCTCATCGAAAGATCGGGACACCCCCGCCTCTATCAAGTGGTATCAGTTTTCAGGTTGCTCGGTGAGAATTTCCAGTTTTTCCTAGATTAGATTTATTTTCTTACCTATTGTCCAAGAAAAAGCCA
>NW_021253581.1:0-791 GCF_002162155.2 Triticum dicoccoides
ATATATATATATATATATATATATATATATATATATATATATATATATATACATATTTACCTCTCAACCATTTTGAGACTCCTCTTCTTGTCCATGATCTCATCCAGGACTTCGAACAACATTCGGTCACCAAAACACATAACTCATATAGCCTTATATCGTCAATGAACGTTAAGCGTGCGGACCCTACGGGTTCAAGAACTATGTAGACATGACCGAGACACCTCTCTGGTCAATAACCAATAGCGGAACCTGGATGCCCATATTGGCTCCTACATATTCTACAAATATCTTTATCGGTCAAACCGTTATGACAACACACACAATTCCCGTTGTCCATTGGTATGTTACTTACCCGAAATTCGATCGTCGGTATCTTAATACCTAGTTCAATCTCGTTACTGGCAAGTCTCTTTACTCGTCTCGTAATACATCATCGTATAACTAACTCATTCGTCACTTTGCTCACAAGGCTTCTTATGATGTGCATTACTAAGAGGGCCCAGAGATACCTCTCCGATACTCGGAGTGACAAATCCTAATCTCGATCTATGCCAACTTAACAAACACCTTCGGAGATACCTGTAGAGCATCTTTATGATCAACCGGTTATGTTGTGATGTTTGATAGCACACAAGGTATTCCTCCGGTATCCAGGAGTTGCATAATCTCATAATTGAAGGAATATGTATTTGACATGATGAAAGCAATAATAATAAACTGAACGATCATTATGATAAGCTAACGGATGGTTCTTGTACATCACATCATTCTCCTAATGATGTGATCCC
>NW_021253582.1:0-522 GCF_002162155.2 Triticum dicoccoides
GGGGGGGGGCACACCCCGGACACGCGTGCCAGGCGTTTGCAATTGCCACAACACTTCCAGACTTGTGAGAGGCCGCCTACGCAAGATTTGGCAGCATGCTAGCCCCCGGAGGCCGCTGGCCACAGCCGTAGACGCGCGAAGGGCAATCCGCGTAGAGGGAATTTTTCGGATACTTCTCCATCACCAAAAATTATGAAAAAATACCATCGTTCCTATAACACATGTGCCCATGTTGTGCAAAAAAACTCTTGATTTTATCGCCCTCCGAGTATTTAGTAATATTGACGCCGCATCGTTACCGCAGAACGTCTACTATCGTGTCATCGCCGTCCGTAAAGGGGCGGCCGCGCATCGAAGACGCGTCCCGCCTCTTCGGACATGCCATCACACCACCGCGCATGTATGAGGGCCCGGTGCGACGCTCTGGTGGCATTGCTACCCCCCAGTGCCCCCGTCCCGCCTAACCCTGTAGCGTTTGACCACGGGATCTAGCCCTTTGAATTTGCACGGATGGGCTTTGAC
>NW_021253583.1:0-1045 GCF_002162155.2 Triticum dicoccoides
AAATTGGCTCCTCGTTACATTGGACCTTTTCGCATTCTTGCCAAACGAGGAGAAGTTGCCTACCAGTTGGAACTACCTCCGCACCTCTCCAGAGTTCACGATGTCTTCCACGTTTCTCAACTCAGGCGTTGCTTCTCGGATCCTATCCGTGAAGTGGACCACGAAACGCTTGATCTCCAAGATGATCTTACATATCGAGAGTACCCCATTCGTATCCTCGATCAAGCCGAACGTACCACGCGACGTCATAATATCAAGTTTCTCAAGGTTCAATGGTCGCACCATTCCGAGGATGAAGCAACTTGGGAAAGGGAGGATCGTCTTCGACTCGAGTATCCCGCCTTCTTCCCGGAGGAACCCAAATCTCGGGACGAGATTCTTTTGAGTGGGGGTGAGTTGTCACACCCTAGCTAGTCATGCATTAGAGTGTTGCATCATGTTTGCTCTTCATCAGAAACTTGAAATGGGGATCTCTGAAACCCTCAGAATCATTATGAAAATGACCCAAATAAAAATTTCTCCAAAAGGGTCCAAGAAAATGCTCATGTTGCTCTCTGAAAATATTGGACAGAGATAAAAATCAAACCAATATTTTTAGTGGATCATGGACATTTATTTTGGGCATTTGGAATTAATGCATAAATATTTGCATTGGAAATATATTAATTATATATATTAATATATGCCCAAATATTATGCCAATTATAAAAGAGCTTTGGAATAATATATATAGCTCCTGCAAAAATTGGCATAAGTTAAATAAATGATTTAATATATTATTTAAATCAAAACAAATGTCAGAAATTAGAAAACAAAAAAAAAAACTAAAAGGGAGAAGCTTACCTGGGCTCCTCCCTGTGCAGCCCAGCCAGCTGGCCGGCCCAGCCCACCTCCCTCCTCTGTCGTCTTCGCCCCGACAGAGGGAGGGGAGTGTGGCCGGCGCGCGCGCACGGCCACCGCGCCACGCCACCTCTCTCCCTGCCTGCCTGCCCTCCCCTCCTCGCCTCGGTGTCCCTGGACGACGCCACGCCCTCCCCCCTGCTCT
>NW_021253584.1:0-1300 GCF_002162155.2 Triticum dicoccoides
GTATATGATAGTGTCGCTAGCATCCATATGATAAAGAGCCCGGGCTGACATGACTAGTCGTAAACCCAAAGTGGCTCAGACTTACAGGGACAGGCATCCATGACCCAGCTTCGAACGTGTCGGTCATCAGCAAGTGGGTCCGGGCTGTAGCACTGGGCTAGCAGGACTCCGGTAAACCGGGCTGTAGCGGGCTAACAGGACTCCGGTACTCAAAGCGTGACATTTCCCAGAAGGGACAGACACAGGAACGAAGAAGGACACATGCCGGCCAGCCTAAGTGTTCCAGAGCAGTAGCAAGCTACCATGGCTCAGCGGTAACACTAGGAGACATTTCCCGGTAAGAGAGGCTACTAAAGATAAACAACTAGATAGTCAGATCCCACACATACCAAGCATTTCAATCATACACACAATATGCTCGATATGTGCAAATACAACGAAGCATCACAACATGACTCTACGACAAAAGTACTTTATTTAAGGCTCAGTGAACCATACATAACATACACAAAGGTACGGGTCTCACGACCCCACATACAAGTCATACAGTCATACAAACCAGCAGCGGAATAACTTGTCTGGGTACAGACAACTAGTAAAATAAAAGAGGCTTGGAAAGCCTAGCTATACTACGTGGTCCTTCACAAGCTCAGGGTCACCACCTGGGTCTTTAGCCTATTCGTTGATGTCAACGTCTACATAGAACCCATCAGAAGGGGTTGCAGTGTCTTCTGTAAAAATGTAGATTATTGCAACATGAGTACAAAGGTACTCAGCAAGACTTACATCAGATCCTACATACATGCATAGTATCAAAGAGGGTTGGAGGAGTTATTGCAGCAAGCCAGCTTTGACTCTTGGCTAGGCTATCCTACGAGACTCCAACTTGAAATGGTTTTGCGCACACGAGTCCACTACTCACCAATTCAATACACTACCGAGGATCCACCTCCGTCTTCCTACGGAAGAGCCATCCTCGGCACTCACACTTATCTTGAGGCTTTTAACAGTTTCCATTTACTTGTCTATGAACTGTATAGGCAACCAAGTAGTCCTTTACCGCGGACGCGGCTATTCGAATAGATTATGATAACCCTGCAGGGGTGTACTTCTTCATACATGTTTCCACCACTTAGCGTCTGCACACGACATGTGCTCGGCAGACTTCAAGCGAAAGCCGACGTGGGTGTAGACCACGACCTACCTAAACACTTAAGCCTCTAGTCCAGGTTTATCGCCTATTCAGGTTCCATCCGCAGGGAGTCCGGCCGAGGTTTCCCATACGGCCCCGAACGATGTG
>NW_021253585.1:0-406 GCF_002162155.2 Triticum dicoccoides
CGCACCACCCCTCGGTGCGCCATAAGTACATCCATACTAATGGCGCACCTCACCGTGGTGCGCCATTAGTAGTTTTTTTTTCTTATAGCAATGGCACAATACTAATGGCGCACCACCCCTCGGTGTGCCATAAGTACATCCATACTAATGGCGCACCTCACCGTGGTGCGCCATTAGTATTTTTTTTATTTCTGCTCGAGCCAACAGGTTATCTTCCACCTGACCTGATCCACACCAAGTTCCCTCTACTAGCTCGATTGGTCAGTAGCCAGTTCTCACACCAGGAGGTCTTGGGTTTGATTCCCAGGCTCCACAAATTTTTTATATGCATTTAAAATGCTGTTTGATACTTATTTGTGTTTAAATATGCTCAAACTTGTTTAAATCACAACAGTAATATTTTTTT
>NW_021253586.1:0-397 GCF_002162155.2 Triticum dicoccoides
AACATGTGCGATTGCCATGTTGCTTGCTTGACAACAACGTTCTCACTGTCGTCTCCTTGCCATTTTCCTAAATGAGGGTTGTCGGTGCTGAGGCGCTAGCATGACCGTCTATCTCTCTAGGTTAAAGGGTGGCTTCAAATCTTAGCCTTTCTCTGACACCACATGTTGGGTTTCACCCTAAAAACTGATCACAACAATGTTACCGTGAACAACAGGTGAAAATAAAACTCTTGGCCAAGGACGCTTGACTTGATCTTCTTTTCTCTTTTATTTCCGAACTATTGGTACAATAAACGCATACGCAGCAAGGGAAACCTCCACACAAGGGATGACTCGCACTAGTCTTCTATATATACCTATGTATACGCCTGCCTGAATTATCACACTATCAAATATA
>NW_021253587.1:0-1767 GCF_002162155.2 Triticum dicoccoides
TGACAACGAAATCTTTGATATTTATGATATTGATTCCGTAGTAAATCACAACTTCGCATTAGTTCTACTGGTCGTGAATGTGAGGCTAGCAGCGATCGGTCCTGGTTCGAATCCTGTTATTGCCATTTAACTAAGAGTTTTCGTTCCCGGTTGAGCTTTCCACACAACCGATTAGGCCTCATTTGGTTGCGAGGGATCCTCCCGGGATCCCCGTCATTTCCCCGGGCGAGACTCCCGCCTGCAATCTCCACCCCGGTTTTTCAGACAATCAGTTTGGTAACATCATGGAAAGGGTTTTCTCGCCCCGATCCTCCCGAAATCCCCGGGCCGATCACCCCGGCCTCCGCACGGCAGGAGAATTCGCCCGGGTCTCTCGCGACGCTATGACTCAGACGCCTCGTCGCTCTGTTCCTCTGCCCCCCCACCCCCCGCTCCACGTCCCGATCTCCTCGATCTCTCCTCGCGATGGCTAATGTATTTCACTAGCCCGACTCCCTCTGGCGTCCACCCCACTTGGTGAGAATCCCTACTCAATTTGATCTATCTACTGCTCTTCTCCCTCCGTTCTCTTACCTCCCCCTTGGTGCCCAAATGGCAACGGGGGCATTTTCACATGATGGGTGGGGGATCCATATGATCGGGGAAATCCCCCTCGGGGGGTTTACTGTCCAGGGTTTTCCACCCCAACAACCAAATGAGGCCTTAATTTAGTCCCATACCGCTTAGCCAACAAGAGTCGGACGTGTTTAAAAGGGAGAAATGTGTGCACAGTTCCACAACTACTTAGACATCCAGCTAAGAGGATATATAGCATAGTTTTCAATCATTAATTTTATACTACTTTTTTATTATGTGGCCCACCTTTCATTCTCACAAAGTGCCTAGGAGCACGTGCTAGAGCGGGCTCTTCACGAAGAGCCCGCTTACCTTCTCTCTCCTCTTCTCTTTCCTCCAACTAAGCAGAAATATACTACTTTATTCCTTATAGCCCGCTGACTCAGCTTTATTATACTTGCTCTTAGAATAATAAGCAGCTAGCCAGCCTGGTAGGGGGCGGGCCCATGGCGGGAGGGGTGTACATGGAAAACGACTAATGAGTTTTTTACACTTAGCGGCGCTATCTGAAATTGCCAGAGAGCTTTCGAAAAAGGGACCTTAAACCACCATGCTCAGAGTGTTGTTAAATTTTCCTTATCTTTGAATTTTGGTCATGTCTAGTTCCTGCACCCAGCGGCTGTGTACATTTGCACGTTTTTGGACCAAATAAGGCGAGTGTGGTTTCCCCTAAAAATGCTGCTAGAACAAAATTGTGGCTCTGTAAAGCTCACTACTATCAAATTAGCGCTAGTAAATATGGACCTGTTGTTAGCACCTGCACGTGCACATAAACTGGAGGCTCGCAAAACCTTGTTTACAAGCATTCCAACATGAATGCAAGAGCGGTCAAATTTTCATTTTGCTTCTGTTCAAATAGTTCTCTTCTCCAATGTTCCCTTAATGATTTGTTCCATTCTTCAGGAACCTGCCTCCAAAAAAGTGATATCTGAAGGAAATCAAATTCTTTATGATTGCCATATTGTGAGCTTCTTGCTTCCTTGGCTTAGAGAACTATAACACGAGCAGATGGAGCAGAAGAAATTAGAGGCTAATATACAAGATATGGTGTTCTAGGACCTCAGAGGAATTGATGTTCATATTAAATGTTCATCTGGTTTTGACGAAAATGAAGTTGGAACAGATTAATCGTGATCCTGATGAACGTGTGTG
>NW_021253588.1:0-594 GCF_002162155.2 Triticum dicoccoides
TTTCATGGTCTTATAGCTCAAAATAATCAGGAAACGCATGAAAAATAACAAATGAAGTCAGAAAGGGTTGTAAATTGATGATTTGGCTTTGAATGGTGCATTTTGAACACAGAAAAACAATGGAGTTCAAATAAGTGTAACAGACGAGTTTCTGTATGAAACTCTGATACTTCGAAAGAGATTGTCCGTTTGGTACACGAAGTGCATCCAGTTTTTACCGTAACCCTCTCTACTTTCTCGCACATGCTATGTGGGTGAAATGATGATACGATGCCAACTTGGAACCTTTTCAGAGTTCATTTCAAATGCTTTTCAATTTCATGGTCTTATAGCTCAAAACAATCAGTAAATGCATGAAAAATAACAAATGAAGTCAGAAAGGGTTGTAAATTGATGATGTGGCTTTGAATGGTGCATTTTGAACACAGAAAAACAAGGGAGTTCAAATAAGTTCAAAAAAATGAAATCCCTTTGTAACAGACGAGTTTCCATATGAAACCCTGATACTTCAAAAGAGATTGTCCGTTTTGTACACGAAGTGCATCCAGTTTTTGCCGTAACCCTCTCTACTTTCTTGCACATGCTATGTGGGTG
>NW_021253589.1:0-395 GCF_002162155.2 Triticum dicoccoides
GCATCGTGATCTCCGCAGATAGACCGGCGCCAGTTGGCTGGCCGTTGACACGCTAAAGTGCTCCCGGAGTCATGTCGTCACAGCCAGACGCGCGCCAAACCGGTCGCTTATCTCATGTTGCAGCCCCGGGGAAGAATCCCAGAGTCATAGATGATCCATCGGTAATCCGTCGCCATCACCGCCACCCATGATTTTTATGTTTACGCGTTCGCGAATCAGGTCGGTTACTCCCCGCGCGCGCGACGGCGTACGTGTCCCTCAACGTGGCCACCCGTGGTTGCTCCAGCTCCCCACGCCTACACAGACTTTACTCCCCGGAAAAGTTGGATCGCAGGAGGCGATCAAGGAGGCGACTAGGGGTTCCTTGTGCGCCGCCGCCGGTTCCCTCTCTCTCC
>NW_021253590.1:0-1189 GCF_002162155.2 Triticum dicoccoides
CTCCACCAAGGGCCACGAAATTCCCCCCTCTTCCTCCATATATACAGCCCTTAGGGCATCGTTTAGACTTTGGGTTTTGTTTAGATTAAAAGTTCGCCATAGCTGCAACTTCGCGTACTTCGTTTGTGTTCAACGACCAGACAAAGGCGTCACAGAACCCCACCTTGATCAATAAAGCTTTCATCTTATATTCGCAATATCCAGATTGCAATCTCAGTTTCTTGCTTGTTCTTCGTTTGCTCGCAGGAAACAGACCCTCGTGGTCAGGTTGATCGTGCTCCGGCGTGGTCAATAACCTCTCGGAGTTGGTTTAGCGATTGCTAAGGCGCGACGTCCTCGCACGTTCGTAGTCGGATCGTCAAAGTCGACTTCCACCAAAGCGAAATCCACCATCTCATCGAAAGACGGGACACCTTAGCCTCTATCAGCTACCATATATAGCCAACCCAGCTCCACATATTTCTACACCGTGTATACGTACGCTCCCCTGGCAATCGCTTTACTCAATATTCAGAGTTACTTGACACCGCTGGTTGCCGATCACCGCCTGCTGCATGGTAAGAACTTGTAAGACATTGATATTTGCTTTACTATGAGCGTTTTACCACCACATCCTAGTAGTTATAGGAACATTATTTTTGGGTTTTGTTTCTTGTTCTACTAATCATGACAGGATCCAGAGTCAATTCATGGGCTTTGTCGATCGCGGGAGACGTGCCACCACCTTTACAAATACCACAACCGTCACGAGAGGTGCACAAACATCCAAATGCACATGATCAGGTTAATGTATCTATACCACCATTTAATGGCCGTTTTAAACCTGCTTTATATATTGAATGGGAGTTCGACATAAAAAATATATTTGCTTCCCATAATTTTGATGAACATAAAAAGGTTAAGGTTGCGGTTGGTTCTTTCACTGGTTATGCTTTGGTTTGGTGGAGTGAATATTGTCGGTTACACCCTGATTATATACCTACTACTTGGGATGATTTGAAACTTGCCATGCGACATACTTTCGTCCCTGCTTATTATACTCGTGACATGATTAAGAAGTTGCAACACTTAAAACAGGGTAGTGAAACTGTAACAAAATATTATGATGATTTACAAACTACCTTGTTGCATTCCTCTTTAGAAGAAAGTGAAGATGATTTTATGGATAGATTTTGGGGAGGATTAAACC
>NW_021253591.1:0-1279 GCF_002162155.2 Triticum dicoccoides
CGGAGTCCTGTTAGCCCGCTACAGCCCGGTTCACCGGAGTCCTGCTAGCCCAGTGCTACAGCCTGGATTCACTCGCTGATGACCGACACGTTCGATGCTGGGTCATGGATGCCTGTCCCTGTAAGTCTGTGCCACTTTGGGTTTACGACTAGCCATGTCAGCCCGGGCTCCTTATCATATGGATGCTAGCGACACTGTCATATACGTGTGCCAAAAGGCGCAAACGGTCCCGGGCTAAGGTAAGGCGACACCCGTGGGAACACCGTGCGTGAGGCCGCAAAGTGATATGAGGTGTTACATGCTAGATCGATGTGGCATTGAGTCGGGGTCCTGACAGCGTTGGTATCAGAGCCTGACTGCCTGTAGGATTACCAAGCCAAACTGGTCGAAGTTGAGTCTAGAAATTCTTTAGTTATATAAGGGAATTGATTGTGGGATGGAACGTAAGGCTCTTTTTACTCCTTATACCTCATGGCCTTCTGATCTGAGTCATCATCTTCTCTTCTACGGGGATTAAGAACTAGGCTATCTCTTCTTTCTATCAGGATCACGTGTTACTAATCTGCAGACTTGTAGGATTGATGGTTCTAAGCTTGAGTTCAGTTTCTACTTCTGTATGTTAACTGTTGATCTCGAGACCTTGATATTGTGTTTCTGAGTGGTTATGCCACCATTTTTGTGAATGTCTCAAATCTTTTCTGAGCATTTACAGCCGTTATGCTGTCCGAGTCATTCCAGATTTCTAAATAGTCTGATGCATTTGCAAAATCCTTTCCCTCTGGTTTCGATGTTCCTTTATGCCAGCTCAATCACACTAATTAGTGAGTTGAGGTACTTTATTGTCTCGACATATATGTTGGAGCTAGTATTATGACCCTAGGTGTCTTAGGGGATCATCTAGTAATTTAGCCATGATTTGTGTTCCCAGTGTGATGATTCTGGCCATCATTCTCGAAAGCATTCCGTGATGCCACTTAGTAGTAGGTATTCTACTCCTTGGGTTCTGAACCCGAGATTCACTCTACTTACTTCATGTTGATAGGGTTTGCTAGTTCTTTAAGGATATTAGTAACCTTTGCGATAGTCCTCGAGGTTCGTGGTATATCCTTCTTCCAAATACCATGAACTACTTATGGCAGAAGTTCCTCGTTGAACTGAACGATCACAACCAGAGTGCTCTTGATGAGTTCTCCATTATATGTTATGGCTCTGCCAGTTCTACCTTTCTGCATGGGTTATCCGGAAGAATTATGTGGAACTTGGTTCGACATACTAATCT
>NW_021253592.1:0-875 GCF_002162155.2 Triticum dicoccoides
CCTACGACGAGGAACTTGAGCCATTCTTGATGAAGGAAATCCGAAGACTCCGGCTGATAACATATTTGTTGGCATTGACTTCTGTCATTCTTGCAACTATTTTAGGCCGCTACTTGATTGTCACTAGCCATTTTTGTATAAATGCCTTGCTTTTTGTTAGGAAATATGCAACTTGTATTCCGATGGGGCCATAGGCCAGTATATATACATGTACAGGTGCAGGTAATATATAGAAAACCCCTTATACAATGGGGTAAAGACAAAAGGCTACATGACTATATATATATATATATATATACATATATATATATATATATATATATATATATATATATATATATACATACATATAACTCTAACACCCCCCTTCAAACTCATGGTGGATAAACAACACAGAGTTTGGAGAGATAGAAGCCATGTTGTGCTCTAGTTTGGGCCTTCGTAAAGAAATCCGCCAACTGTAACTCGGAAGCCACATACTGAAGAGCATTAACCCGATCCTGCACACCAGCGCGCACATAAAAAGCATCAACACCAATATGCTTGGTGAGCTCATGCTTCACAGGGTCGCGCGCAATGCTAATAGCACCTGTACTGTCAGACAGTAGAAGAGTAGGTGTAGTGACAGAAACACCAAAATCCTGAAGCAACCACCGTAACCAAGTCACCTCCGCCGTCAGAAGAGTCATAGCTCACAACTCACTCTGCACTCGAACGGGAAACTGCAGTCTGTTTCTTCGTCTTCCAGGCAATGAGAGAACCACCAAGAAAAACACAGTAAGCAGAAACTAAACGGCGATCAGAGAGATCACTAGCCCATGTAGCATCCGAATAGGCCTGAAGCTGTAATGAACCGGAGCGAGGAAAGAACAGAC
>NW_021253593.1:0-1095 GCF_002162155.2 Triticum dicoccoides
AAAAGGATGTTGTTACTATTGGTCTAGGTGACATGTCTCATGAGTTCAACTTTTCTAAATTTCGTAGACAACACCGTGAAGAGGAATTACCTAGTAAAGATGAAATTATTGGTCTTGCTTCTATTGTTGTTCCTCCGACCGATCCGTTAGAACAATATTTGCTAGACCATGAAAACGATATGTTTATGAAGGAAAGGGAAGAAATAGATGAAGTGTTCCTTAAACAAGAACCTATGCTAAAACATAACCTTCCCGTTGAAATTCTTGGGGATCCCCCTCCACCCAAGGGTGATCCCGTGTTTGAACTCAAACCCTTACCTGATAATCTTCAGTATGCTTATCTTGATGAAAAAGAAATATATCCTGTTATTATTAGTGCTAACCTTTCAGAGAAAGAAGAAGAAAGATTATTGAAAACTCTGAAGAAGCACAGAGTTGCTATTGGATATACTCTGGATGATCTTAAGGGCATTAGTCCCACATTATGTCAACACAAAATTTCAGTGGAGAAAGATGCCAAACCAGTTAGAGATCCTCAAAGACAATTAAATCCCAAGATGAAGGAAGTGGTAAGAAAGGAGATATTAAAGCTCCTTGAGGCAGGTATCATTTATCCCGTTGCTGATAGTGAATGGGTAAGCCCTGTCCATTGTGTCCCTAAAAAGGGAGGTATTACCGTTGTTCCTAATGATAAAGATGAATTGATCCCACAAAGAATTATTACAGGTTATAGGATGGTAATTGATTTCCGTAAGTTAAATAAAGCTACAAAGAAACATCATTACCCTTTACCTTTTATTGATCAAATGCTAGAAAGGCTTTCCAAACACACACATTTTTGCTTTCTAGATGTTTACTCTGGCTTCTCTCAAATACCTGTGTCAGCAAAGGATCAATCTAAAACTACTTTTACTTCCCCTTTTGGTACTTTTGCTTATAGACGTATGCCTTTTGGTTTATGTAATGCACCTGCTACCTTTCAAAGATGCATGATGGCTATATTTTCTGATTTTTGTGAAAAGATTTGTGAAGTATTCATGGATGACTTCTCCGTCTATGGATCCTCTTTTGATGATTGTTTGAGCAACCTTGATC
>NW_021253594.1:0-393 GCF_002162155.2 Triticum dicoccoides
TGTAACGCCCCGAGACCGACGCTCCAGAAGACTTCCAGCTATTCCGAGTTTCGTCGTGTGATTTGTTTTATTTGTTGCATTCATCCTTGCATCATGTGCATTGCATCATGCCATCATGTCATTTAATTTTTTAAAACTCTTCCAAATAAATTGCATGAATCTCGCATCACCCACCTTCTCTTTCCCTCTACTTCCTTCTTTTGACAAGTGCCATTTTCCCCCTTCTCCTTTAATGTTCACTTTCTCCCAAATAGTCAAACTTATTGCCCTAAACCCCGCCGCCAAATTTCACCTCTTTTGGAAATGTTTTGGTTAGGTTTTAAAATGGCTCAAGTTTGAATTTAATTCAAACTTGAATTATTTTTCAACCTCTAAAATCCCCCAAATCATTTT
>NW_021253595.1:0-663 GCF_002162155.2 Triticum dicoccoides
GTTTTGGGGCCCCAAAGTGATTTCCACGGTTGTTTGACCCCATGGTGCCCTTACGTGCCGATCATCAACAAGCGCATTTTGGGACGATTTTGGCCCATTTCTTGCATTATTACTTAGTTTTGGGGTCCCGGAGTGATTTCCACGATTGACGAACTCCGAGGTGCGTTTATGTGTCGGTCATAAACACTCACAATTCTGGCGAATTCTCGTCCGTTTCATGCACTATTACTCACCGTTTGGGCGTCCCAGAGAGATTTCCACGATTGACAATCCCCGGAGTGCGTTTGCGTGTCTGTCGTCAACACTCACAGTTTTGGCCAATTCTGACGCGATTCGTGGGCTATTATTCACCATTTAGGCTCCCGAAGCGATTTCCATAGTTGTTGAACCCCAAGGTGCGTTTAGGTGTCGGTCATCAACACTCACTGTTTTGGGGCCCCGGTGTGATTTCCACGATTAACGATCCCCGGGGTGCGTTTACATGTCGGTCATCAATACTAGTAGTTTTGGCCAATTCTGGCCCGTTTCGTGGACAATTACTCACTGTTTTGGGGCCCCGGAATGATTCCCACGATTAACGAACCCCCTGGTGCGCTTACGTGTCGGTTATGAACACTCACAGTTTTGGCCAATTCTAACGCGTTTTGTGGACTTTTAGTCACC
>NW_021253596.1:0-1205 GCF_002162155.2 Triticum dicoccoides
CGAAAGCAAGGGCAGACTTGAAATCAATGGGCATCAGGCAGGAGCTTCACGCTATATATGATGATGATGATGATGATGATGATGATGATGATGATGATGATGATGATGAGGCGAAGCAGGACACAGAAAGTCGTCGCAAAGGCAAAAAGGCCAAGAAGACCGGAAATGACTACCCTCCCGCGTGCTTCACTCTAAGTCAGGAGGAGATCGAGCAGTTTTTCACCTGCCTCCTAGGAGTAAAACTTCCTTACGGTTACGCGGGGAAGATAAGCAGATACCTAGACCCAGCGAAGCAGAAGTTCAGCGGGATGAAGTCTCACGACTGTCACGTGCTGATGACGCAGATACTTCCAATTGCAATCCGTGGGATCATGGACGCGCACGTCCGTGAAACGCTATTTGGCCTATGCAACTTCTTCGATGTCATCTCTCGGAAGTCGATTGGCGTGAGGCAACTCAGAAGGCTACAGAAAGAGATCGTGGTGATACTATGCGAGCTTGAGATGTACTTCCCGCCCACATTCTTCGACGTTATGGTGCATCTGCTGGTCCATATAGTGGAGGATATCATCCAACTCGGGCCGACGTTCCTGCACAGCATGATGCCGTTCGAAAGGATGAATGGTGTCATCAAAGGATACGTTCGCAACATGTCACGTCCAGAAGGAAGCATAGCCAGGGGCTTTCTGACCGAAGAGTGCATCTCCTACTGCACGAATTATCTAGGCATCGAGAACCCCGTTGGTCTGCCCGTCAACAGGCACCTCGGCAGGCTCGCTGGATGGGGTCACCGTGAGGGTCGCTGCGAAATGCATGTCGACTTCGAGGGTCGACTCGCCGACTTTGAAAGAGCAAACCTAGTCGCGCTACAACACATAGACGTGGTCGATCCTTGGGTGGTAGAGCACAAAACCTTTATTAAAAAGACGTACAATGACCGAGGCCAACAGAGGACGGACGGAGATACACTCAAAGAGCACAACTCATGTTTCACGCGTTGGTTCAAGCATAAGCTTCTGTCGTACCCTTTACATGAGGATTCTTCCGCGGAAGAACAACTCATATTCGCCTTGTCACAGGGCGCCGAGCACAACCTGATGACCTATGAGGCGTACGATATCAACGGCTACACATTCTACACCGAGGCCAAGGACATGAAGAGCGATGGTTATCAGAACTCCGGGGTAACGATGGAATCCTACACC
>NW_021253597.1:0-587 GCF_002162155.2 Triticum dicoccoides
GTATATGCCCGTGATCACCTCCCGAAGTGATCACGGCCCAGTAGTATAGCATGGCAGACGGACAAGAGTGTAGGGCCACTGATGGAACACTAGCATCCTATACTAAGCAGTAGGATAGCAGGTAATGGTAACAACAGTAGTAGCAAGGACAGGCTATGCATCAGGATAGGAATAACGGAAAGCAGTAACATGCTACACTACTCTAATGCAAGCAGTATAGAGAAAAGAGTAGGCGATATCTGGTGATCAAAGGGGGGGCTTGCCTGGTTGCTCTGGCAAGAGAGAGGGGTCGTCAACTCCGTAGTCGAACTGGCCGGCAGCAGCGTCGGTCTCGTAGTCTACCGGAGAGAAGAGGGGGAAGAAATAATGAATACAGAGCAAACAAAGCATCACAAAATATAACAAGGCAATACGCGGTGTTCGGTGTGCCCTAACGCGGTAGTAGGTGATACCGGTGAAGGGGGGAAAACATCCGGGAAAGTATTCCCGGTGTTTCGTGTTTTCGGGCAGAGGAGCCGGAGGGGGAAAGTTGCGAGTTCGATAGGTTAGGGGTGTGTGGCGGACGAACGGACTGCGTATCCGGATTC
>NW_021253598.1:0-925 GCF_002162155.2 Triticum dicoccoides
TCGTGTTCACCACACCACTCTCATTACCGACATAAACATTTCACTCTAGCCCATCACCCAGATGAACCAGACCTGACACGACTCTAAGCATAGCAGGCATAGCAAGGTAGGAACAACACATACATATGGCTCAAACAACTCCTACACATGCTAGTGGGTTTCATCTAGTTACTGTGGCAATGACAGGTCATGCAGAGGAAATGGGTTCAACTACCGTAGCACACAGCAGTTTGAAACGCGTTGTCTTAATGCAGTAAAAGAGAGCAGGAGCGAGAACATGGGATTGTATCGATATGATCAAATGGTTGGTTGCTTGCCTGACGGGTCGGTGCACTGGTATTGCTCTTCGTCGGGGTTATCACAGTACTCCTCGGGGGCAGAACCTGCCGCAGAGAGCACCGATACACAAACATTACCAAACAGTATGCAACAATATGATGCATGCATGAGACATGGGAAATTGAGTGTATTGGGCTAATGCAACTAAGAACAGATGGGTTTGAACTAATTTGAACCATTGATTCAAAGTTCAAACTCATAAGTTGCCATTTAAGGTGTTTTATCTTGTTCTGTGATACACAGCAGGTTAGCTTGTTTAAACATGCATGAAAATAGTACAGATGGATAGATTGGATTTTTCTGATCATTTTTCATATATAATTTGTCTAATTTGGAGTTACAGAATAAAAGTTATGAATTTTTGAAGTTTAAATAATATTCTGGAATTTCCTGATTAAATTAAATCCAGAAATATATATATTGCGCCAGCATGACGTCAGCATGACGTCAGTGGTCAACTGCGGCTGGCTGGGGTCAAACCTGACGTGTGGGGGCCACACGTCAGTGACAGGGGGGCTTAACAGGATTAAATTAATCCTAATTAGGGATTAGTGGCGCTGGGGCCCACTGGTCAGTGTCAGGGGGG
>NW_021253599.1:0-1191 GCF_002162155.2 Triticum dicoccoides
GCTATGGCTGAACCCGAAGCACCAAGGCAGGAAGCAGATCCCCTTGTCTTCCCAACTAGCATGACTGGCCCGAAGCCAAAGGCCAGGTCAACCGCTTCAGAACTGAAGAAGACCAGGACTGCTGAGGCTGAAGCAAGGAAGAGAAAACATTCTGAAGCCTCTGCTACTGGCCTCGCCAAGAAGAAAAGAAAGACCAAGAAGGAACGGGCTGCTCCCACAGAGCCCTTGATTGTTGAACCCATTTCCATGGTTCACCCCGACGTCGATCCACAAGAATGTCAACTGACTGTCCATGAGCCTGCTTTCACAGAGGCTCATGAAGCTGAAGACTTTCCAGCAGTTGATCCCATCGCTGCTGAAGACATTGGTCACCATGACCATGTTGAAGATGATGCAGCCCTTCCTCAGCTAGAGCACCAATAGGTATCATCGCCTGTGCTCACGCACAGCGAACTCATCAGCATTGGTCGTCCACTGACGCCAATTGCACATGATGCTTCATGGGCGGGTCGCCCACAAGAGGAAGAAGACTTTGAGGCCCAGCCAACAGCAACTCCACAGGCGTCACCCGCGTTGCGCAGGCTTCGCAAAGGTCCAAGGCCTCAAGTCTCTGCTGAAGACAATCCGGCTGCATCAGCCGCTGAAGAAGAAGTCCCACAAGTTGCCACTCCCCTGTCCCACCAAAAGCGGTTCTCGAGGAGAACGTGATCGTGACCGACCCTCCTGCTCGTCAAGTGGAGGTTGAACATCTTGAGGCTGCCACCACCAACACCACTAAAGCCACTGACGCTGTCATGGCTGAAGCTAATGTGGATCCCTCACCAACAAAAGCACCAGAAGTCAGCGAAGCCACTGATCCCGCCACTTCTGTTCCTGCGTCTGCTGCCGGTCCCCAGTTCGACTATCATATTGAGCACAGGCCTCAGGTGCAGAAGCCAATCCCAATATTGCCAAGGTTCCCAGGTCCTGCATCAGCACCTGGCTCCTTCAATATCAATGGCTTCAGAGCAGACAACACATTCTTCAATAGCTCCAGGAACCCCTACTCAAGGGAAAGAATATCATCTGATCGGTTCTGGAGTTATCCGCAGCGAAGCTATTACTCATGCATTCTTTACAACCAAGGTCGCATCTTCCCACACAAGCGCCTTGACATTGAAGCAATAGCTGGTCTGCCCTGTCTGGAAGAAG
>NW_021253600.1:0-1144 GCF_002162155.2 Triticum dicoccoides
GGACTATTCTATTACCGTGCGCTTCACCGCTGCCGCCGGTGTTCCCAGCAGGCCACATATCCTAAAATGGCAATCTCATGAGTCATCTGATGAGACCGATATGAACCAAACTTTTAGCTTAATGATGCATGGTTAGATATAGATAGAAGAACCGGTTGTACTATATCTTTTTTTTTGCCCTGAAGTAGCGCTTCTACTTCTAATTCATGTAATGAATATCGAGTGTGTATATAGTTCATGTCTACTTTATGGTTGACATCTTAAAGAAAAAATACTCTAAATTAAAAGGTGCAAAGATTCTGTGGATGATATCCATGCATTAATGCATATAGCTCCAACTAGACTGAGTCTTACTTTTCTCTTATATATGAATCTATAATCTGCTTTTGTCCAATTGTACAATTTCTCAAGTTCAACAAGGGTGTGGTTAGTGCCTTTTGTCCATTCAATCCAAAAACGGATCGGGTTCTACTATCGAAAGCGATAACGAAAAAAACAGGAAAAATCAACCAGGTTAGTTCCTTTTTTGCTAAGATTTACAATTAAAGTCAAATTAGTACTTAATGTAATGAAGGTCAAACTTTTGTCTTTAATGATTTTTGTTTGGTTCGCAGGAGAGAGGGAGGAGTTTCCGGGCATGGGGTCATGAGTGGTACAAACTGGAAGATGCATGCCGATGGTTCTGTCAGTACAATTTACTTAGATTTTCAGTTCTTTTCACCTCATAATTATCTTTTCTTTATGTGTTAGTGCGGTTAGACTTCTTTATCTTTACTTCCTTCCTACTTGAGGCCTTCGTGTGCACCTTGATTAAGTTCTGGTGTTTATTCGGTGCCAATGTCTTAAGACAATAGTTTCATGCATGGATTTATTCCAGCATTCTAATTTAGAGACCTTTGTGCCAGACAGTTTGTTGCATTCACCTTAATGGAGATAGTAAAATCTTACTGAGTAACAAGCATAATGATGGAGGAATGGACGTCAAGTTAAAGGTGCATATTATTCAGCTTGATTCATTGCTGAGGATTTTTTAATATATGGCTTCTAATTCCAGACCAAGAACTTAATTCAGAATCTAAAAATTGAAGGGGAGGTAGAGGGATATTGTTGGTGCTGTCTAGAAGCAATGCTCATTTATTTATTA
>NW_021253601.1:0-391 GCF_002162155.2 Triticum dicoccoides
AGCCCCGAAGAACCAAGTCCGGCAACGGTCTGGCCATCTCATTGTCTCTGGTTCGATCCCTTTATCAAGCAGATCATTCTCAGCCTTGGACCACTTAGGCCGGGCTTTGACGTAGCCACCTGACCCCGTGCAATGGTGAAACTTCTTCTTCGCAGCATTTTGCTTGTTTGTCGCCGACATCTTCTTACTCTTTTCCGAAGTCGTGTGGGCCACAAATGCGGGCCAGTGATCTCTGATCTTCTCATATTTGGCGATGAATTCTGGTGTCTCTTCTTTGTCGACAAACTTTTTCAGCTCTTTCCTCCACCTCCTGAATAGTGCTGCCATCTTCTTAAGAGCACAAGACTTGATTAATTGCTCTTTAACTGGCTTCTCCGGATCCTCCTCTAGC
>NW_021253602.1:0-390 GCF_002162155.2 Triticum dicoccoides
GGATTTGTAGAGGTGCCAGATCTCAAAGTGAAAATTGAGAGATAAAAACATTTTAAGAGGCATACTTTTCCCACCAACGAAAACGACTTAGAGCTCCCAACACTTTCCAAGCTAGATATATCATAGTCGGTTCCCAAACATAAATGAAAGTTTATTCCTTTTTCCACCATACTTTCACTTCCCATGGCTAATCGTATCCACGGGTGCCTTCCTTACCAACACTTTCCATGGAATTTATTATTTGGCAACATAAAGTAAATTCATTTTTCATTTCTGGACTAGGCATCCCTAATACCTTTGCCTTACTCTCATGCAATGACAAGTGAATAAACACTCATCGTGAGAATAACACATCTAGCATGCAAAATATCGGCCACCCCTCACCGCCTC
>NW_021253603.1:0-937 GCF_002162155.2 Triticum dicoccoides
CTCCTGCCGGTTGTCATACTCATCGACATGCAAGTCGTGATTCCTATTACAAGAACATGATCAATCTCATACATCACATATATCATTCATCACATCCTTTTTGGCCATATCACATCACATAGCATACCCTGCAAAAACAAGTTAGACGTCCTCTAATTGTTGTTTGCATGTTTTACGTGGCTGCTATGGGTTTCTAGCAAGAACGTTTCTTACCTACGCATGAACCACAACGTGATATGCCAATTGCTATTTACCCTTCATAAGGACCCTTTTCATCGAATCCGATCCGACTAAAGTGGGAGAGACAGACACCCGCCAGCCACCTTATGCAACTAGTGCATGTTTGTCGGTGGAACCGGTCTCACATAAGCGTACGTGTAAGGTTGGTCCGGGCCGCTTCATCCCACGATGCCGCCGGATCAAGATAAGACTAGTAACGGCAAGCATATTGAACAATATCGACGCCCACAACTACTTTGTGTTCTACTCGTGCAAAGAATCTACGCAATAGACCTAGCTCATGATGCCACTGTTGGGGAACGTAGCAGAAATTCAAAAATTTTCCTACGAATCACCAAGATCTATCTATGGAGAGACCAGCAACGAGTAGAAAGGAGAGTGCATCTACATACCCTTGTAGATCGCTAAGCGGAAGCGTTCAAGTGAACGGGGTTGACGGAGTCGTACTCGTCGTGATTCAGATCACCGATGATCCTAGTGCCGAACGGACGGCACCTCCGCGTTCAACACACGTACAGCTCGACGATGTCTCCCACGCCTTGATCCAGCAAGGAGAGAGGGAGAGGTTGAGGAAGACTCCATCCAGCAGCAGCACAACGGCGTGGTGGTGATGGAGGAGCGTGGCAATCCTGCAGGGCTTCGCAAAGCACCTACGGGAGAGGAGGAGGTGTCACGGGAGGGAGGGAGGCGCCAAGGG
>NW_021253604.1:0-758 GCF_002162155.2 Triticum dicoccoides
CATTCTGAAAGATGAGACAACTAGGGAATGTGGCCACCAAAACTTACCACCCTAAGTTAGCTAACTTTAACCTCATTGGTCTTTTTGTGTTGGATCTTTACCTAGAGCCCCATATGTCATCGAACCAGGTGAGCTACAACTTGCACTAGCTAACCAGGATTGATGCCAATTGAGTTCAAGGACCAAATACACGGAACTAGGTAGTTCTCACGTACACATTGATCTGATTTGAATCTAAAAATCTATCTAGCGTGTGATAAGTAGCTACTGCAGGTCCAAACATGCAAATAGTTGGTTGTACTAATAATAAATAGTTGAATTATGTCTGATTTTGCCAAAACCAAGAACCACATAATCTAACAGCAAGAACCACAAAACCAAGAACTTCAATTGCAGGCTCACGCATGATCGTTTCCCCCTTGGTGCCAACAAGCAAATAGAGGTTCAATTTGCATGCACCAAAGAAGATCAAAGAAATAATAGATCCAAACTAGAACAGAAAAAATAGAGGAAAGTAAGCTACGTCATTTATAACAATTGACATTATCTCACCATCCATCAATAAAATCAAACTGCAGATTATGAATAGTAACAATACAGCGGATGCAACCATGAATGCATAATTGATTGACCAAATAAACAAGGAGAGAGAATAAAGGTTCCTCTAGCTCCTATCAGGCCATCCATGGAAAAGGTGGCCATCAAACAATGGAGAACCAGAATATAAATCTCCGAGCAGTACACCGACTCCAATGTCG
>NW_021253605.1:0-1345 GCF_002162155.2 Triticum dicoccoides
GTCAGCCGACTCCTCGTCGAAGTCCGCCATCGAGTCAGCAGACTCCCGCTCCTGCAAGTCCACCAAGTCCGGCAAAGTGTCAGGCCACTCCTCCTCCAAGTCCGGCAAAGTGTCAGGCCACTCCTCCTCCTCCAAGTCCGCCACAGCGTCAGACGTCCACTCCTCCTCCAAGTCCGGCACAACCTCAGGCCACTCCTCCTCCAAGTCTGGCACAGCTTCAGGCCACTCCTCCTCATCCAACTCAGCCCCGTCAGCCGTCTATGCCGCCTCAGCAATCGCAGAAGAGACACCCCGCAGCTATGGTGCGTAGCGGTACGAGTCGAGGTAGTACAGGAAGTACAGGCGGAGGCAAGCGATATAAATATGGTCCAAGCCTCACGCCTCTTCCGCAAGGGCCTTATGACAAGTCCGAGGAGGAAAACACAGCCATATCGAAGGCCGAGGTGGAAGCCCATTTTGCACCGAAACCGCCACCGCCGCCAAGGGAGAAAGTGCCTGAGGAAACGATTGACCACTTCATTCGTATGGCTCAACTACCAGCTCCCAAGCCTGTTGACACAGACTATGAGCGCCACATCAGGAAGTTAAATCGAGCACGTCTACGTAAGGAGACGAGCTCGGGATCGAGCAAACAACAAGCAGCTGTCAAAAAGTGCGGGAAAACCATTCCCCAGCTGGGAGAACAGGCGGCGCAATTGATCCCCTCGCTTGTTGTGCCAACAACACGTGACAGTACGCGCGCCCAATATTATTATGGGCAAACAGTTTACGTTCCCGAGGTGGGCAATGTGGTAATAACCAAGCACCATATAATGCAGGCTGAAGTTCTCAACATCACTGTTGGACAACTCCTCGAGATCGAGCCCATGCCTGTGCTTACAGAGGATGAAATAAAACGAAAATATGTCCGGGGCCAACCTTTGGTCGAGCCAGACAAGGTCAAGAACCTCCCAACGAGAATGTATGAATTGCATCAATGGTACATGAACATTACCAAGATTTCCAATCGAGAGTCCCTCATGGTGAATGTCAAGGAGGAGCATTACTTCCATGAGAAAGCTCTGTCCGTTGAGTATTCTAAACTGTTTCAGTTATACAATCAAGACGCACTCGACAAATCTTTCGTCAGTTGCTATTGTCTGTAAGTGATTTCTTTCTGTAATTTAAGTCTCAAGCTAGCTGTAGTGATCCTTTTGATCAATCATTACCTGTAATTATCCTCACTATATTCTTTTCTGTGGTATTATGCAGGATGAAGATGTATGAAATGAGAAAAGGTGGACGCTTTGGCATTGGGTTCATTGACCCAAACACCGTTAATGAATACACATGGCTATTAAATCCA
>NW_021253606.1:0-1895 GCF_002162155.2 Triticum dicoccoides
ATTGCATATATGCATATTTGTCAGGTGATTTCTAGTGCAAACTATTCAATAATCTATTTGTGTTATCCAGAACAAAAATACTTCACACACTTTTGTGTTTTGTCTAATTGCAGGTGTATGGGACATTTGTACAATCCACATATGAAGATAAGGAAGAAAGAGATGTTTATTTGCTGTCCAAAAAGTTCTCTCACGTCACTTTTGGCCCAAGAGAAGATAGAGTCCAAGTCTCTCACGTTCTGGATTCAGATTCGGACTGCACAGACATACCTGACTCAAAACACACACAAGTTTTTCATACGGACTCCGAATTGGGTGATTCTTTTTTTGTTGGAAACTAGATTTCGTGCACTTTCCAACCCAATTGGAATCACCTTCAAATTCGTCCGGAGCGTTGAGTTGTGGACGAAACAATCTGATGCTGCAGCAGAATCCGAGTCAAACTACAAGTCCATAGGTGTTACATCACCTCCATTTGGGCCCATTGGCCTTGTACGACCTAGATTTAGTTTTAGGCTGCCTTGGGACGTCCTCCCACATCCTTGGCCGCCACCCCTTGCTCCTATATAAGTAGATCCATCTAGTAGCTTTTCCTTGGGATTTGTTTAGTTAAAAGTTAGCCATTGCAACTTCGTGTACTTCGTTTGTGTCCAACGACCAGACCAAGACCGCTTACGGATCCCCACCATTATCAATACCTCATATATATTTGCAATATTCAGATTGCTTTATCATATTCTTGCTCGTTCTTCGATTGCTTGCAGGAATAGACCTTCGTGGTCAGGCTGACCGTGCTTCCGGCATCGTCAGTAACCTCAGGAGATTGGTTTAGCGATTGCTAAGGCGCAACGTCGTGCACGTTTGTAGTCGGATCGTCAAAGTCGTCTCCACCAAATCGATAGTTATCATCTCATCGAAAGATCGGGACACCCTCGCCTCTATCGATTTGTTTAGATTAAAAGTTCGCCATAGCTGCAACTTCGCGTACTTCGTTTGTGTTCAACGACCAGACAAAGGCGTCACAGAACCCCACCTTGATCAATAAAGCTTTCATCTTATATTCGCAATATCCAGATTGCAATCTTAGTTTCTTACTTGTTCTTCGTTTGCTCGCAGGAAACAGACCCTCATGGTCAGGTTGATCGTGCTCCGGCGTGGTCAATAACCTCTCGGAGTTGGTTTAGCGATTGCTAAGGCGCGACGTCCTCGCACGTTCGTAGTCGGATCGTCAAAGTCGACTTCCACCAAAGCGATATCCATCATCTCATCGAAAGACGGGACACCTTTGCCTCTATCAAGTGGTTGCTCGGTGAGATTTTACAGTTTTTCGTAGTTTAGATCGAGTCTGTTCTTCATACCTATAGTCCACGAAAAAGCCAAAAAAAATTAGGGTTAGTTCATCCCATCCGAACCAATCTGAGCCTTGCATAATCTTTTCTGTATTTGCTTTGTCGAATTTGCGGTTGCATCGTCGTGTCCAGTTGCTGGTCTTAGCGTCTAGTCTTTTAGAGTTTCGAGTTCTGTTCACAGGTTGTCACGTCGCCGCTGCCATATATCACCACCGCATCATCATCGTCGCTGTTGCCATATACCACCACCACATATTCACCGCCAATCCGAATCCATATACGCCACCACATATCCGCCGCCATCACGCCAATCCGAGTTCACCTGCAACATATATCCGCCACCTGTCCGTGTTCCACCAGATTCATCTCCGCCACCAGTCCGACTTCCACCAGATTCATCTCCGCCACCAGTCCTAGTCCGAGTCCAGTAATTGTTGCATTGTTCTCGATTTCCAGATCACGCGATACTCCGAGTCGTGACAGAGAAGGACTCCCCAACTTCCGAGCCATCCGCAGAAGAAAAATAGTTCCAATTTCAAAAAAAAA
>NW_021253607.1:0-408 GCF_002162155.2 Triticum dicoccoides
CCCCTTTTCTACTAGTGCACCTCCGCGGTGTCCGGATGCCTCACCACCGTCACTGGCCCACGCGACCGCCACCAAACAAGGATCGGGTCAACAACGGGCTGCCTCGTCACCAACCTACGTCCCCCGGAAGGTAGCACCTCCCAATACCAGCCCGGCGGAGCCCAGTCCCGAACATGGCCCTGATCAAGCAGGCCTCCATCGCCGAGTCGACGACGACGAGGATGCGGGATAGGCATCGCCGACGTCGATGCGGCAACTACTTCTATATATAGTTAAATAAAAGTAGTTTTATTAATTAAATCAACTATCTAGTTCAACTACTAAGCACTTACTATAAATAAATAAGTAGTACTTACTAAAAACAAACTACTTCTATATATAGTAAAATAACTTAGTTTATTAAATCAA
>NW_021253608.1:0-635 GCF_002162155.2 Triticum dicoccoides
GTCGGCACGGACGCGTTTTGAGTTTGGGTCGGCGAGTTGGGCCTTCACTTTTGTCTGCCCCGATCCAAACGGACGGCGACGGACGAAATGAGTCGCCCCGTTGGAGTTGCTCTGAAACTTCTTTAATACAGAAATAGACTTTGACAAAATTCTATATGCAGACTAAAAAAAAGAAAGTAGTAGAACATGATTTTGAACAAGTGGTGTTGTCAAATCATGCATGGCATCTTCGGTAGGGGGCACCCAAGCCATGGGCAGACTTGACATGACAGTACGTAGAGAAAAGGGTACTGTACGTTGCCTCTGAACATTATTGGCGGTTCTGACGTTGCTCAAGAAGAACCGAAGAAGGCAACCGGGACGTCAGTCCCCCAGGTTTGTGCGCCTCCGCCTAGTCTAGAGGCGAGGAGGTTTTCGGCAAGGCACAATCTGACACTCAGCAGCCAATCTTTCACCCATTACTATGCGAAGGCCGTAAATATTTCTTGGGACTACGCATCGTCCGCAGTCCAAGTATACTTCTGAAAGTATTCAAGCAAGACTGTAAATATTACTCGGGACTATACAATTTATAGAGTCCAACTAGCATAGTTTCACAAGAAAGTTGAAGGAATGTAAATAAAAGGAAAATAAAA
>NW_021253609.1:0-1412 GCF_002162155.2 Triticum dicoccoides
TGTAGGTTTTCATAAATTATTATTGTTGACATTACCCTTGAGGTAAAAGGTTGGGAGGCGAAACTATAAGCCCCTATCTTTCTCTATGTCCGATTGAAACTTTGAAACCATAAATATCACATGAGTGTTAGCAATTGTGAGATATTAAATGATAGTTGAGTGTGTGGAGTTTGCTAAACCAAAGCTCTTACATAGACCCTTCCCAAAAATAAGATGAATTGCAATTGTTTGATGACTAAGAGCATGGTTTGTTAGTTTTGAAGAAAGTTTATGATCTATACTTTAACTTGTTAATAGCTTGTTACTTGATCATGAAAAGTTTCATGAGTTGATCTACTATTATGATATATAATGATGCTTGAAAAAGTGATTGAAACTATCATTGATCAAACTTAAGCGCTTGCTAACATTCACACTTCATAAATTATTTCTTTTATCATTTACCTACTCGAGGATGAGCAAGAATTAAGCTTGGGGATGATGATACGTCTCTGTTTTGATGCTACTCGTTGTCTTGTATCCAACAAGCTTGAGTTTGCTCAATTCGGAGCTCATTTGCAGAAGTTATGGCAGTTCTGGTTTTATTGTTACCCTCTGTTGTCTTCTCCGCAAAATGAAGGACTCCTAGTGTTGCTTATCTGGGGCATGCGGTAGTACTGCTCCTCGGAGCGGTAGTACCGCAGGCCCTTGCGGTAGTACCGCTCTGTGGGAGCGGTAGTACCGTGGCCCCCGACCTCCCACCGTAACTGGCAACTCCCTGAAATTTTCCTTCCTTCCCCTCGCTTCTACCACGGTTTTTTCCGTCATGGACGACCCAAAGAATATCATGCAGCTGCGTCTTCGGCCCGCCTAGGATGAAAAGCCCATTTTCTGTCATGATTTTTTTTTCATAGAAGTAGGAGCCCACCACATCTATCATGATACCGAGTTTTGTCACAATTATCATCATAGAAGTGTCATATGTATGACGAAAAAAAAATTCGTTCGGCCCAAAATGTCATGGATGTGTCTTTTTTTGTAGTAATGGTTGAATGAATTGAATATTATAAAATCAAAATTTATATATGTTTCATATGCTTATAACATGGGGAGTAATGACTTCACACATAATAAGTATAGGTAGTAAACTTATTGAAAGTCAGCAAACGCAGCATTGGTCACTTGAGCAATTCATGAAAGAATATTAAAGGAAGAGAGATTTCACATATAAATATACTATCTTGGACATATTTTGTAACTGTGAGCACTCATTAAAATATGACATGCTAAAAGGTTGATGTTGGACAAGGAAGACAACTTAATGGGTATGTTTTCCCTCTCATGCTAGCCAAATTTTTTGCATCAAGTAGAGATACTACTTGTGCTTCCAAACATCCCTTAAACCAGTTTTGCCATGAGAGTCCACCATACCT
>NW_021253610.1:0-527 GCF_002162155.2 Triticum dicoccoides
GTAACCGTAATTTGTTCACCGCACCATGGATCCTGGTCCATCTTCCTCTTATATTCTTTCAACCTAGATCAAACGCTCTTATCGATTCCTTACTTTTACTTTTTTTGTTGCAACCAAATCTTCCATACACTTGTGTTTTCAATCCTTGTAATTAGCAAGCTAGTGAGACTGGCAACCTCGCTAGTCCTGTCGGGGGCAAAGGTAGTTTTGTATTCTGTCGGGGGCAAAGGTAGTTTTGTATTCTGTGTGCAGGTACTGATCATTGGCTAAACAATTTACAAAAAGGTTAGCTCTAGGTCTAAGAACATACAACTGATTGCTACACATTAACTAAATTCATATTTTTAAAATTTACAATCACGTAAGTATAGCATTAGAAATGGCTCCACTGAGTAATAGGAATTTCTTGCTCGACATGAAATACAATTTGGGTCTTTCTCACTCCTGCTTTAATGTTTGAGTTTTATCCAACTTTCACTTTTTAAAGTAGTTCATTTTATTGATTCTATCGGCCATCTCTTTAATTT
>NW_021253611.1:0-386 GCF_002162155.2 Triticum dicoccoides
TTGGCTTCATGCACTCGACTTTATCCGGCGATGCACTCGTCTGGAATGATGCACTCGGCTGGCATGATGTACTCAGATGGGTCAATGCACTCGACTGGTATGATGTACTCGGTATGGACTCTATGCACTCGGTTGTAACCGTCTCTGTGCTCAATCTGGTTTCAACTGAATCCACCATCGTGTTTGCTTTAAAGGAATCGTTCGACTCGGCTGTAGATGACTTATTCATATTTGACTCAGTTTCAACCGAATCAACCATATTAGCCGAGTGAACCCTTTCTTGCTGATTTGCTTGCAAACTTTCTTGCTTCAATATCGCAGAAGGGCCAACATAGTTTCTCAATGGAGGAAGGCACTTGATGTATTCTTGCAAATATTCCTCTCCA
>NW_021253612.1:0-2095 GCF_002162155.2 Triticum dicoccoides
TATATATATATATATATATATATATATATATATATATGTCTCATCTATCTATCAGTCCATGTGCATCCGGAGGCAACCATTATAGTTGAAGTTCTCGCAAAATAAACCCATTATAGATGAAGGAATTTCGGTGCAAAAATATTTTGTCAAATTGAATATAAATGTTTTCTGCAATCAATATGATAATTGCAGGAATAAAAGTTTATGTTCCACCATCGATCTAACTCGTTCTCTCTATGCTTGATTTTCATATAAGCATGTCCTTTGCATGTTTCATGATCACTGAGGTTCAACACCTTCTGCTTTCACCAATTATCCCAGTAAGAACACGACAAGAGATAAGATGTGTAACTTGAGCATAGGAGACATCGGGTAGTGTCGCTGATGACAAGTCACATGGTTGATATCAAAAGTTGAGATGTCCCCCTAAACATCTCGCTACTTATGGATTTATAACACCTATCAGCTACCATAAAATAAATGTTTCGTCCTAGCATGGACTTTGATTAATGGTAAGGAGATATAAAAACATCCAAACCACCTAAGGAATCATCCAGTATGTCACATTCTATATAATATGTGCATACGGCCTCAGCCCTTACCCAAGCTCTTCACCCAATTACATGTGTTTGAGATAGTCATTATCACGTGAGAGCATGAGAAAAACATTCATGACAATTTTTGCGTTTAAGTTATTTTGAGAATAGGATATGTCAGGAAGGAAATAGTTAGGATGACTGAAAGACGAAGTACACCACGGTGCGATGCTCCGGGGAAAATTTGTGATGCTTGTGAAAGGGAGGTGGCAGTGCTTTGACATGCCTGGTGCGCTTGCTTCCTTTGCAAGTATGTCTTCCTTTCCATCGACTGCATTTCATCCAGCTCATCTTCACCTCCTTCTTGAACTTTGAATGAGGTCCACTTATAGTTCACTGGAACATGTGCTCAATGCAAAGCCTTTGGCCGTCATGGCACTCCCCGCTCAAGTGCATCAATGGAGACAGATCTACAGTAACAAATCAAGTGACACGAAACAAAAATGCCTCATTTCCTACACACAACTTGATTGTATAAGTGTCTATATTTGAACTTTGAAATTTTATTCTAAATAATTCATAATACGCACAGCAATTCCCCTCAGTCATCTGTTTGGTCATCTTTCGTTCACCGTCTCACTCCGTCCCTCCACTTTCATCTCTCTCTCTCTCTCTCTCTCTCTCTCTCTCTCTCTCTCTCTCTCTCTGCGAAAAAACAACGACACATCGGCCTGGTGTTCTCCGACAGACAAGGACATGTAGGTGAGGGTTGCCGGCGACGAGATGCACTTTATCCCGGACTGGATGCTATAGTGGAGGCTGCAGCGGATGCAGTCCAGCATCGACGGAGGCATCGCCGTATGCCTCCCGGACGGCTCTCCTTGCCGTAAGCCGCGACCTGGAGCATCGTCAGGCTACTGCATCGTCATCCCCGGCCACACCATCGCCATGGGCCTCTTCCTAGCTCCTGGAGCTATTGATGTTGTTACTAGTGGTGTGGGATGGGAGCGTCAACGTTTTGGCTACCAAATCCCAAGAAAATTCTTAGGGTGGGCGAGAAACGTGGATACCGCGATTACCGTTAAATTCTGAGGAAAAACCGCTCGAATTTTTAAAATATAATTTGAATTCAAAAATTTCTCATCTAGGAATAATATAGAAACTGAGTTCAACTGCTTCATAAGCTTGCTGTTAGCGCAGTGGTGAAAACACAAGGTGGGTCTCGAACCGCCGACCTGCGGATTGATCGGAGAAGGGAGGAGCATACTTAGCACCAGAACATACCGTGTTGCTTGTTCTTATAGAGTTTCGGACCTACTTGACCATAGTGTAGCTGTTAAAATACATAATTTTCAAAAAAATTGACTTTTTTTCCTCGGAACGTAGCGTTCTCGAGGGGTAGCGAGAAACGCGGATACTGGGCGGTATCCGAATTTTCCGCCCGGTACCCAAAACAGTGGGGAGCGTCACTACTGACCACATATCAGTGACGCCATGCTAGTGGTGTGCGCCTAGTGTGCCACTAATGACGATTTTCAAATGCCACTAGTGATGGGAGC
>NW_021253613.1:0-1731 GCF_002162155.2 Triticum dicoccoides
CTTCATTTTTAGTAAAGTGCTCTGTTCTGGGTCATGGACTTTGTGCCATGGACCAGTGCATGCATGCTGCTGCTGCTGCTGTACTACTTGTCAAGTGATGCTGCTGCTGCTATCTGCGAGCTGCTGCTAGTTGTGATTTTGTCAAGTGATGCTGCTGCTACTTGTGATCTTCTAAAATGACCCCTTTCTCCTGAAATGTTGATTAATTTCCGTTTCGGTTGAGAAATGGGGCACTCCAAGGTCAAGAAAATTAGCAAAGGTCATGCCCAATTTTCTTGACCTAGAAGGTGCCCGATTCTCAACCGAAATAAAAATTAATTTGCTTTAGTGGTTGGATTAGTTTAGTATTTTTTTCACACACTCAGACACCCTTGCTTGCCATGTGTGTGAGAGAGATAGTGAGAGGAGACAAGAAGAAGGGGGTTAGGAAGATGTTGCCTGCTCATCAAAGCTAACCATCTCCCCCTTTTCACCCCTTTTCCTTTGTCTTTTGTGGGTTGCAAGGAAGGTACTGTCTTAGCTAGCTTAGCTTGTGCACAAATCCCAGTGTTACAATCTAGAAAATTAGCCTGCAAAGATGAGGTCCCATGCTGGCTGTACCACTGCATCATGCAACAGTGCCTTCAAGATCCAAGGCAATATCACAAACATCATAGGCAATTTAACCAGACTCACAACCTTGTATCTTTGCAGCAACCAACTTTCTAGACACACCCCTCAAGAACTAGGTTACCCTGAGAACGTGGACTTGGACCTTAGCAACAACACACTAACAGGTTCTATCCCAAAATACCTAGGCAATATCACAAACATCTCTCAATTGTTCCTTGACAATAACCAACTTTTTGGCGACATTCCTCGAGAATTAGGTTATTTGGTCAACTTAGAGATCTTGTTCCTTGACAATAACCAACTTTTTGACCAAACTTTGTTTCTATTTAGAGAGAAACATGGCCCACAACGATGAGGCCGGGGGTTCGGGCGGCAAGGCATTCTAGGGGCTGTCCCAGGAGATGGAGGAACAACCTCACTTCTATGAGGCCGCCGCCTTCCCCACCGATCCTGAGACCACGGATGGTGCCGCCGAGGATGACCACACTGATGCCACCACTGATGGTGCCGCCGAGGATGCCACCACTGATGATGGCGGCGCACGCACAGATGGTAGCCAACCGAAGAGGCAACGGAAGGACCAGCGCCCGATCGTGCTCCGCACCCTCAAGGAGGAAGTTACTGAAGTGGACTCCAACGGGAATCCAACGGCGCCCGAACGAATAGTCAAAGGGTACTCGCTTCAGCTCGGGTGCATTGTCCGGAGCACCGTCTCGATCAACACCGAGAACCTGAGGCATCCTGACCGAGGGAATTTGCGCCACCTCCTCTTCATGAAGCTGCACGAACGATACAAGTTCCCCGCTGAATTTGAAAACACAAGCCTCAAAGGGAATAAAGTGAACAATGCTGCCCTCACGAAGATGAGCAAGGCCCTGTCTACTTGGAAAAGCAATGTGAAGAGAATGATCGAGAAAGGTGAGAGTTATCAGAAGATCAAGGAGAAAAATCCTTCGATCACCGAAGATGACTACAACGACTTCAAGATCAATTGCTCGAGCACCGCAAGCTCCCAATCAAGTGAGTGGGGGAAACAAATGCGGGAGCTGAACATAGGGGAACACACACTCGGTCCCGGCGGTTACAGAGTGGCGGAGCCTATATGGGACAAGGAGGAGG
>NW_021253614.1:0-571 GCF_002162155.2 Triticum dicoccoides
TATCATTATATTCAAAAACAGATTTTGTTATTTTAGTTTCTAACAAAAAATTCTTTATGATAATTCTTTTTCCTATTAAAGTTTCTAACAAAAAAATATTTATGAAAATTATTTTTTCTTTTTATGTTTCGAACAGAAAATACTATGATAATTTTAGTTGCATAAATTTTATATAATTTTAGTTTCAATAATGCTAGAGGTTTATAAAAGCTTTTTAGTTGATTCCTTTTGTTATTGGAGTTTTATAAAAGCTTTTTAGTTGATTCTTTTTGCTATTGAAGAATATTATAGTTTTGTTTAGTTGATCATAACAGAATATTATAAATGATTATTTTTAGTTCATTCTTTTTGCTATTAGTTCATTATTTTTCCTATTAGTTCATTATTTGAGCTAAATGACCCTAAAATTGAAAAGCACTACAAGTGAACTCTGAAAAGGTTGAAAGGTTGCATGGTATCATCATTTCACCCACATATCATGTGCTAAAAAGGTGAGAGGGTTACCACAAAACTGGATGCACTTCGTGTACAAAATAGTCGAATGATCAGGGTTTCGGTCGGAAACTCATCT
>NW_021253615.1:0-506 GCF_002162155.2 Triticum dicoccoides
GCGCCGCCGCCGAGGTATTTGGCCGCGGTGCTCACCTCCCTCCTTTTTTTGTGTCTTTTTCCTTTCTTTTCCGCGAGCAATTGCTAGCTCCGGTGGTTCTTCGTCCCCGCACCTCGGCTTGCCGATGCGTGTGGGGATCGAGAGGAACAGGCGCGGCCGTGCGGCGGCGCTCTTTGCCGGTGAGGCTCAAGGCCAAAATCCGGTGGTTTACTTTGCCCTGTCTAGGGTTCTTGGGGGAGGGGAGGTCTTTTTCTTTTCTGTTTTTGTTTCTCTGTACCGAAATCAACTAGCCCGATCTGGCTGATACCATTGATAGAACCTTGTGATCGGAGTAGGCTAGTAGATCCGGTAACCTACCTTCTCCTGGTGCCGATGAACTCGATCCAGCACCGGCCATGGTGATGGCGGAGTGTGGGCGAGGTGGTGGCGGCGGAGCTTCCCGTCGGCCTAGCGCAAACCCTAGATCGGATTGGTGTGTCGGTGGTGTTGTGGTGCACGATCAACCT